>NW_024542256.1:0-30413 GCF_016758785.1 Suillus bovinus
TGTAGAAATTCGGACTGCTATAGGCGAGAGTAGTAGCGATATTTCGGGTCCGAAATCCTATGTAATAGGACATGTGGTACTGCGGACCATGAGAAAACATGTAATAACGCTGTATACAATGCTTAGCAAGTCAAAAGGAGTAAATGTGCACCTAGTGGGGATAGATGCGACTGGACAGGACATAGGGAGGACGAGTCCGATGTGAAACGTCGGGTCCGAAACTTTTGGGTCAGGGTCAGGGGTCGGGATTGGGATCGGAAAGTTGGGGATGCGTCAAACAAATACTGTTTAACATGAGTATCAAAAATGTGGGTTTTGAGCCCAGCGCCGCGACTATCGTTACATCGGACCAGTCACCAAGTACCTCGGCATTCAATTTATTTGCAATCGTCAGACCAGGGAGCTATGGATGCATCAAGAGGACTACATCATCTACCTCTTACATGAATACGGCATGTCAGCATGCAACCTGGTCTCACTCCCCATGGACCCAAACTTTCCTTTTGGTCATCTGACTGATGTCCACCCTCATGTGGATGATTTGCCGAAGGAGTATTGCAAGCTTGTAGGAGAGCTATTGTATCTCGCAATGTACATGCACCCCAATATTGCTCACACCATCATGCACCTTGCACAGCATAACTCCTCACCTGAGTCATGTCATTACACCTGCTGCAAAACATGTCCTCAGATATCTTGCAGGCACCATCAATACACACACTCATTACGGGGGTGCGAACATCAATCCGGCATTGCATGGCTTCAGTGACTCAGACTGGGCATCCTGCCCCAAAGATCGCATCTCCATGACCAGATACATCTGGTTCTACAATGGGGGCCCAGTATTGCACCTCAGCTAAAAAGCAGGTGTCCCATGCACTTTCATCGACTGAAGCCAAGTACAGTCATTGACCATCATTTGAGTTTGAAATTTTCAGATGTCTACCACAACACAACCTGACACAATCTCGAAAATTCGCTTTCAGGGATGTCACAATAGATAGCTAATCTACTTCGAACAAAATTTTGAAGAACATCAAATGAGACGTTATTCCACAATGGAAAGTGTGTAAATCTTGGTGTTATTGTATGTTCACCATCATTTGAGTTCACCCAAAAAGGCAGATTTATTCCCTAGTCGCGCAGATTAATCTTCTTCCTCGTCAATGTGGGCAAGTGCCAGGCTTTGGGAGTGGGGCATCGAGTCTCCCAAGCTTCGGTTTGACATGTGTCATGTGTCGTCTCTCCAACTTTGCCTTTGCTCGCTCTTCCTCCCACTGCCTCAGCTCCTCCTTATATAATCATGTTCGTGTTTATCGGATCTCGCTTATTTTGCTTCTGTGATGCTGATAAGATACTATTGAGACACTCTGCACCGGCAACATTCTGGCAACACACACACTCACCAGCTCCCTTGCGGAATAGAACAGTGATGTGCTTGAAGGTTGTTTGCAGGTATTTATTCAATTTACGAATCCGATTCTAGTTGTTTTGCTTTCAGGGATGCATAATAGTGAAAATTTCGCAACAAAACATACCATCGCACATTTGTTTGAGGTCTTTTATACCTATCATTACTGCCAATATGTAGTTAGGCACATAACTCATATGATAGAACAAAAATGTTACATGGGATAGTATCAAATTCAAGTGTCATACAAGGTAAACACAAATGATGGTGAAAACTCAAATGACGGTCAATGACTGTACATGGCATTAACTGCTGCGATCCAGGATGGTTTATGGTTGAAGTCATTTTTCAAATGCATCAGAATCACAACAACGCTTCCCCTTCAACTGTTCACAGATAATGCTGGTGCAATTGCGCTATCTAAGGAAGCCGCAAATCATATTCATACAAAGCACATTGACTTACGATACCACTTTATCCATTGTCACATTGAGGAGGGCACATTCCTCCCTGTCTGGCTCTCGACACACAAAAACATCGCCGACATCTTCACCAAAGTCCTCCCATGTCCCATCTTCATTCAACATCACTCGGGACTGGCTCTTGTATTGCATTGAGGGGGTGCAGTTGAGGAGATGCGGTATGATGTCTCATTGAGGGGGTGTGTTGGAAGTCAACATCGACATAGTATTCCTTCTTTCGTCATCACAGATTCTTTACGTAATTTTTCCTTATAAGCTCGTCACATCGGATCACGCATACTTCAGTAGTTCTTTCCCAAATGCTGAGGCATGTTTCACTTTACTGTTGCACACCATTCTTGTCTCACCATATTTTATCTCTAGACATTGTCCTTAGGTATTGTTAATATGATAGTAGTTCTTTCCCGAACACTGAGACATTGTCCTTAGTTTCTACTTCCTACAGTAGTGAGGGAGATCCTCGGCTCGCTCGATGTGTCGTCGAACTCCTACTAGAATGGGAACCACAGCTCACCTCTCTCTCCAACAGGGCACACAGCTCAGGACCAGGAGGCACTGCGCGCCTTTGCCCAAAACACTCAGGAGCAGAAGTGCAAATTGCACACAAAAAACAGTGAAATCAGTAGTAGTAATATCATTTCTTGCTTTGACAACAAGACTGCGTCTGAGCGACCCGCAAAGACTACAATATAAGTCGCTGTTACTGTGGTTGAATTGTGTTAAGACTCGTGTGAGAGTCGCGACGTGTTGATTTCAAAATGCCTAATCAGGTAATGTCATGTGCTGTGACATTTGGACAGTTTTGGTGATGTTATGTGTTTAGCTTTCAGCCATTAACAGGCAGCATTAGGTACCTCACACGACTTGCCCCAGTTATTTGACAATTTCGTTGTTAGGCTTTGGGATGGCTCGGCCTGAAGCGATAACCAATATAAATGACCAGCAGACGTCAAGTGCTACCCCACTTCTCATGGCGCCCTCAGCCAACCATGACGCGGAACAAGTCACCATGGGGTTCTCTGAGGCTATCAAACTCGATGCTTTGGGTCCGATGGTAGTGAATAGTGATGGAGTGAGCCACCCATTTTGACAGTCAGACAGATAGTCACCTCATTGTAACTTCAAGACCTTATCGAGGATTGCAAACTGGGAGAAGATGTCAAAGGAGGAGAAAGACAGGACCATACGTGTCGTTGCTGCTCGGAACAGGTGTGTTCAACTGTGCCGGAAGCGGCGAGCCGTATGTGTGAACGCTTGAGTAGCTGCTAATACTACTTGATTGAATAGAACTCGCCTTGCAAAGCAAGCTGACCAAATCCCATGAAAACCACCGCATTCACTCGAAGACATTTGCTGGGGTCGCGCATCAATATGTTTACTACTAGAACGGCTACAACTAGATGCAGACAGCCTTTGGCTTTGAAAATCAGTTCTAAAACTTTTTCCTTGGTCCCCAATGTCATGTCCATAGCAGTATTAAGTTTGGACGTCACCACGATAAGTATGCATATCGCCATGTGTAACTCACGCATTCTCAGTAGGCCAGTTACCATGCCTTGATAATCCGAGGATCATTCAGGAGGCATAAGTTTGGTTGTCGGAATGCCGCTCGGTAGGTACAACTTATCAGCTGGCTAACTTTGAGCCCCATGTCACTCACGCTTTGTGTTAACATAGATCTGCCAAGTGGACGCTTATCTCCTGCTGCCAACTGACGTTTGTCTAGATCCAATATTTCTAAGAATATCCCGTAAGATAACAGCTGACACTATATCAGGGCATGCCAATGTTTCGCCAACTGGTTGAACTGCTAGCAGCTTTCCCCATTCATTATATATTGTAATTGATCATGTCTAGCGAGCCATCATATTCCGAGTTCAAGCCACTCCTCGGTATGTCTATGCTTTGAATGCTTCTATCGCTTACAAACTCTTTCATGAAGCCCAGAGTGTTGGTTATGGCGTTGTTGTTGGTATGAGGTCTATAACAAGGTTGTAAACTTTTGGCTGACTATTTTCAGGTGTTGGGTTCTTCTTCGCAGCCATCATGTTCATCTTGACCACGCTGCAACTCAAATTCTTCAAATTTTCCCCCTGCTTCTTCAGAAGAATTCACGGTATGATACGGTTCCATGCTACAGTCCTTCTAATGCGTAAGCTACCATAAGAGTGCTTCCCGGAGTGTTAAGGTACAGTTTTTATTTTAAGAGACCTGTCTCGCTATCTTATGATCAATGGAAGCCTGGCCTAGTATGCTGTGGCATGTGAGTAGTACTCGCTTGTGTTTCCCAAGCGTTGCTGGACTAAAATTGCGTGCAGTGTAAGCGCATGGACGTGGAGCGCTACGCTTCTACAATCGAGCACTGCCGCATATACATTCGGTAAGAATTTTTTTCACGTCAGTCACGGGATGCGTGTTGATCCGAGTTGAAAGGCGTTAGCGGTCCTTGGTGCGTATCTTTTAGGACTCGTGGCTACATTGTTAACTAACGCTTTTGACCCTGTGTAGGTGGTATGGTGTCGGTGGCACCATTCAGGTTGCTATTTTTGGCATGGTTGCCTCCAAGGTAAAGCAGAATGCCAACGGTGCCCATACCTTTCTTGAGGTATGAATAACAAATTCGAAAGGTCTTTTCACTTGTTCACTGGCATTCAGATTGTCAAGACGCGATTCGGAACAAGTGCTCACATTCTCTTCACATTTTATGGATTTCTGTGTATCTTATTGGTCTGCGGGTCTCTGCTACGTATGTCCCAATATTTGTTCTCGACTGTTAGTGTCACTCATGACTAAGATAGTTGGAGGCTCTGCGACTGTTAGCGCCTTGACCGGCATGAACACCATCGCGGCATGCTTTCTTCTCCCTATTGGAATTGCCATCTATGTCATATTTGGTGGTCTCCGCGCGACATTCATCTGTGACTGGAGTCATACCATTATCTTGTTCATTATTATCTACATATTCGTATTCCGAGCATAGTGAGTGTTTCCTCCTGCATGGGACTAGTTGATCATGGAATATCTTGATAGCGGAACATCACCCGCCATTGGTAGTGTCTCCAGACTCTACGATCTCTTAGAACAGGCTAGCATCGACACTCCAGTGGTAGGTAACGAAGGGGGGAGCTACTTGACCATGAAATCGAACCAAGGCCTTGTGTTTGGTGCTGTCGCAATTCTTTCTGGTTTTACTGGAGTCTTCTGTGATCAAGGTCTGCCTCTGATACATGTCTCATCCAGTTTACATTCCTCTAATGGAACATTTTGCATTATGTGCGTAGGTTACTGGCAAAGGGTGAGCCTTACGCTTTGCAATATGCACCTAGTTGAGCAAGGTAGGCGATAGCAAGTCATCCAGAGTCGACCACCAAGGCATACGTCAGTTTCGCATTTGTATATTTGAAATAACCTGACGGCTTGACAGATGCTTGGTGGTATTTCTTGGTTTGCTGTTCCATGGGCATTTGCATCTTGTCTCGGTCTGAGTGCTCGCGCTCTTCTGACCAATGCAAGTCCTGTTATAGCACACCCCACAGATGATAACTCACCAATATTTGTAGCCGAATTTTCCCACTTATCCTTCTCCGCTTTCTCCAAGTCAGACTAGCGCAGGTCTTGCAGCTCCTGCTGCGGCCGCTGTGCTCATGGGAAAGGGCGGCGCGATCACCGTGCTTCTTGTAGTATTGTACGTATAGACTATGGTGGGAAGATGCAATGTCCTGACAAGATATCAGTATGGCTGTGACTTCAGCTGCTAGTGCTGAGCTCATCGGCGTATCCAGTCTATTGTGAGTTGCTGCGTCATCCTTCTAAAGGCAAACACCTGACCATACACGATCAGTTCGTATGAGTGGGTAGTCCATAGCGTGGATATTGTTACTCAGAATGACCCCGTACATTAGCATATACCGGACGTATTTCCGCCCCAATGCCACCGGAGACGAGATAGTGAGGGTATCTCACTACTTCATATGTTTCTGGGCTGTCTGGATGGGCGGTTGGGCGACTATCGTAAGTGTCATTCATCTCATCGTTTGTTTCCCGCACAAGCTCAAAATCGATAGCTGAATGCTGCTAACATCGACCTTGGATGGGTGAGTCAGATCGTTCTCGACGCTGATGGCTTCCACTGACGAGCTCGCGGGAAAGTTATATTATGTTCAGTAAGGTTTTGATTGCTGCGAGATGAAGCACGTGCTAACACCATCTGGGATATAGAGGCTGCATACTTTGTCCTGCAGTTATTCCCATTGGACTTACTGTTTCGTGGTCTAAGCTTACAAAGGCAGGCGTTTTCTGTGGTGCTATAGGCGGTGCACTTTTCGGAATGTTGGCTTGGATGATCGGATGCTGGAAGATATACGGTCTGGTCTTGCCAAATCCCATCTACCTCATACTGATCAATTTCAGGTCAAATCAACATCACTAACCTTGCAGAACCATACTCAGCCCTATGTAGTACCCTCACGGGGCTATTTTTCTCTGGGATTCTGACAGTAGGGGTATCGCTCTTGAGTTCGTTTTGACTGCCCCGCAACACCCAATGTTTATTTTTTTCTACAGACCCTGCTGACTATGACTTCTCGGGCACTCGAGCCATCGCCACCATAGAAGATGCAAACGAAAGTAACATTTCGGGTGATGACACTCGAAACAGAGCATCAGACACCGAATCACAGAACGAGAAAAGAGCTACGAGTGAAAAGGAGTTATCGATAAAACAGGGTTTTGTCAACATCATGGAAACCAGGCTAGAGAAGGATGAGGAATCACGCATCAGATCTCTCAAGACAGTGTTCAGGAAGGCGCTTATATATTCGTCGATTTTGACATTGATTGTCGTCATACTTGGTCAGTATGTCAGCGCTATTCTATTTGCTACATGACTGATACAGAATCAGTCCCAATGCCCTTGTTCTTCTCTCATTATGTCTTCAGCAAGAAGTTCTATACCTTCTGGACAGCCTGTTCGATGTAAGTTATCGAAGTCAACACGCAGTTCGATGGAGTGCTCACGGACTTTCTTTCGATAGTATATGGGCACTGGCGAGCGGGACATTTTGCATCATCTTACCCTTGTGGGAGTCCAGAGTTGAGATTGGTACGATATTGGGTTCAGCTTATAGATCGATCTACAAATAGAGTTCACTTTGAACTCCCAAGTTGTTTCCCTGTATACAGTTGTGGACAAACAAAGTCCTCTAGTTCGGTGACTGAATTTTATAGCCTGGTCAGTGCAGGAAATGCCAAAATTAGTATTCCAGCCTGCAGAAGCGGCTCCCAATCAATTGATATTACAATTTTTGTATTCGCATTTTCATCACGTTTATCATGTGAGGTATGTGGAATACCCTTAACGTTATTCCTCCACACTTTTACCTAAGTTAATCTCCTATTTTGATTTGTCTGGTACCATGGGCTACAGCGCGTCGACCACCAAACCTTGTGCATTAGTTTAAGTAACTTGTGTGCGGAGATCTGAATTCAGCCAACACATCTCAACATAATCCTTGCAATCAATCGAGGCAGTGACATATTGGTGCAGAGTAAGGCTTGACCAAGACTAGACAAAAGATCTCTGGATGGATCCAACTCCCTGAAGAAGTACTAGTGCTCAAACTCGAGAAGCCCAAATATTTGCAGAGAACGCACGTTGACACAAAGGAGCTTCCATCATTTGGAAATTCTTAATGTGAAATAGTGAGAGTAACGGGAGGAACCAACAGCTGAGTGCTGAGTGATGTAAGAAAGCGAAGAGAATGTTCAGAACGCACTGTGCACGTGCACTGGAGTAGGACGAACTCGTGATGATCTGCCCGTTTTACGTGTTTGTTTTTCAGCTCATTCCTCGGTCAAGCCCAGCGGCCATTCTGTCGCTGATTACTCAGTTCTCCGCCTTGCTCATTTTGAGTATTTGGTGCCTGTCGTAACGTTAAGTTCTCAGGCGTCCGCAGACCTTTTGATCTTGGCCATATCATTGAAATAATTTCCAACCTTTACTAGGCACAATTTCTTGTTCTGAGCAAGGAACGAGAAGTATAATGAGCGAGAGTTTGAAGGATGCATAGCTCGATGTCATAGGTAGGTCGAAAAAACGAATGAAAGGAAGATTACGACAACGCTCAGCTAGAAGTGTTGAAGATTTCGAGGTATGAGACCACACAGCGGCCTGGGCCTGGCTCGGATTGTACAAATTGCTGTGCCTAATGAGGCGCAAGTTACACTCCATTAAGGTTGGAAGATCAACAAGTACGTGGAGAAGCTAGGGATGACGGACACTCAGGCGATCGAGAGCGCTTCATCTTCAAGTTATTAGGTCACACTGAGTCCGCAGGAATAATGAACGTTCCTTGAGGTCAAGAGTAGTGAGGAACTCAACATTACGGATTAGACTGGTAACCAGCCTGTCTAACGAGGCAAGCCATTGATACAACGGATCTAGACAAATGAAAATAGGAGCGCTAATTATCTCAAGTGAGGAACAACATTGCAGTATCGAAAGATGGAACAATCAGAACTACTAGATACTATGAAGAAGCACACAAGTAAAATAGGGCGCAAGATGTTATTAGGAGATTGACATCCTACTAATCAGACGCCATACTACCTCCTGCAGCTGACTCTCAGAGAAAATCATGTAAGTGACTCGCGGATCCAGATAGAAGCCAGCATAATTGATACATGCCCTTATACGAGATAAACGCCAGATAATTTTCAAACGTTCGTGTATGTGTATGTCCATGGTTTGGACTGAGCTTGAACTCATGACCATCCCCCAGCATATAAAGGCTGTCGTGTTCAGTGGTAAACTCCCAACTTCCAACCTACATTTACTACTTCAGCTCATAGCTCATCTTACCATGATCAGTGGCACTCGCGTCATCTTTAACGTCAAGTACCCCAACCAGGTCATTGACTTGCAGAACGGCGGCAGCGCTGATGGCACTCCCATCATCGGTTATCAATTCGACAGCCAGAACACAAACCCGCACCAGCGTGTAAGTCTTCGTTCGTTCATTGACTCACCGTGCAGGCTCATGATCAACGTAGTGGCTCATAGAGGTCATCGACAGCAATGTTGGCGGCAATAAGTTCACAACCCATGTGACCAACAACGGAACCGGAAAATATGTCAGGGCTGAGCCAGAGATTCTTGTAAGAAATGCATGCTTGCTGCCATTTTTGTGACTTACTATTTTTTGGATTTGCAGAACCAAGGGCTCGTCAGCAGCCACATCGCCACGAAGTGGACGTTGGTCAAACAGAACGACATGGGCCAATACTTGTGAGTGATGCGGCGGAGAACCGTAACACACTTTCCTACAAGTCACTTATCTACCCACAGCATCCAAGGCAACGAGGGGGATTTGGTCCTCGTCCTCCCGGACGACCAGAATTACACCCAGGTATGGCTTCAAGCTCGTTATGCGCCGGACGGAATAACTCACGATTCGTATTTTGTAGCTCAAGCTCGCTGTCCCTGATGAGAGTGACGAGAGGCAGCTTTGGACGGTGCAGGATATGTAAGGAAAGCCGTAGCCCTTGTTTGCTTTCAAAGCGGCTTGCGACAGCTTGCATGCAACAGTCCCATATCTCCTTTTCGTCCTTGTTTTGGATCAAGAATTTCCTGATGTAACAGAAGCTCCATTGTGTCGACTTGCCTCTTAGGTATTCTGTGCTGTATGTTTGTTTGTGAATTACCAGCAGTTTTGTCCTTGTCTGCCATACCGCCCTTTCTGCTGCCTTTCGGCCTCGAAAATATTCGGCAACTTGTAAATATGAGAGTGGAGTGGATACGCGCGAGTAGTGGTAATAGGTGGGCGTGAACGACGACAGCGGCAACATTAACGGTGACAGATGCAATCGCCACAGCCTGTACTGCGTTTACTACGAGCTCGGAGTGTGGCGAGGCTAAGGGGACTCACTAAGTAAGCGAATAACACGGCTTTGAGTGTAAAACTATTATTCTAGAGCGCATATATTCTGCGCGCAAAAAAGATCGAATGAATGGGATAAGGAACATGTGTATATCTGAGGAAAAGGGACATACATTCGGAGCAAGCAAGTGAGGTACTCGAACTCGTGAGAGGACAGAGCAACGTTCAGCAAGAATGTGCATGCAGAATGTGCTGTACATGTACATTAATAACCATCCAGCATTTCTGTAAACGACGGTAAGCACTCGTCAATGGGGCAACTTAACTGCATGTTCGTCTACATTCTGGTTTTCGTTCGGAGTAAAGTACACTGAAGCGCAGTATGTCAATTCATAATTGGTGAGATGTGTGCTGGAGCTGAACGTACGATGCAGGTCCGTGATTATGAGGAGAGAGGGAGATAAATTAGTAAAACGCCTGATTCCTTACCTTGTTTTCAATTTTTCTCGTGCAATAAGCAAAATTTTAAGTACAGACCAACTTACCTTGTGCTTTTTGTACTTTGTTTCCTTATTACTGAAAGCAGATCAAGGTGGACAAGCGAAAACGGCGTAAATCAATCGATTTGGGTAAAAAGGAGGCGGGACAATATATTCGAAAGTTTGGGAATTGACAATTCTAATGCTAATGCAGAGGTCGTGCGTGCACGCCGGTTGCGTTCTGGTGCAGTGTGATATTAGTTACGTACTGGTTGGTGAAAATAAAAAGGAATAGCAATTATGTATGGAGGCCCGGACACTCGTGCTCAATTTCTCACCTAGATTTTCTACTTATGGTAGTCGGACCTCGAGCACCATACTTCCGTATTTGTTCATGCTGACTTGTGAAAATCTATTTGTTCATATCGACGAAGCAAATTGAGAGTTCAAATCTCGTCAAGTGATAAATGCAATTCGTCCCAAGATGAAAAAGTCCTTATACTTACATTGTAACATGACTAAATGAAACACAGCTGCCAAACATAAGCTAAAACAAAAACAAAAAACATAGTGAGAACTAAGCTACTTCTGCTCCAAGCACCTCAAGTCCAAATGGTGGCCACTTGCAGAACTCATTGCAAACATGGTGCCTCTCGAATTCATTGACCACTTTCTCAATATTGCCCTCCCAAAATATATCTTTGCCTTCACTAACAGACAAATGTGTCATGATCTGTGGGTCCATCAGTAGCACTGTACTGCCTAATTGATCCCAATATTAATGACATTGAGAATATAGAATATTGGGTTGTGGACTTGGAGTACATACCTTGATAATCCAATATGAAGACCAGTCCACCCATCTTCAGATACTGGACATGTTGCATGAATGCCAAAAACAGTGCAAAGTCATATCCATCCTGGTCTGGGTCAAGCAGTGGGTTAGGATCCATATTATGAATAAACTTGGTGAAATCTTCGCCGCCAATGACCTCCTCAAGGAGGAAAGCTGCACGTGTCATTCCCGTAGTCTTGCTGCTGCCTTGAGAGTAAGAAAACGCAAGGCCTGCTTCAACAAACCACACACGTGGAATATCAAATGGTGGAGGATCAGATGTGGCTGCAATGGCATGGTCAATAAAATCATAGACAAGCCCTAACAGAGCTTTTGCCCAGTATAGGACATTTGCTTCTCTGAACAGCTTAGACAGCTCATCAACTAGTGCAAAGCGCCCAATTTTGAAATCTGTGATAGAGGCAGGCTTGCCTTGGGGGTACACTCTGTGGAATGGATGTTTCACAACGACCTTGTGACTCGCCCATGACCCAAGACCTGAGGTAGGAGGCACTGTTAGCATCAGCCATCCTTGATGCATCATCTTGAATCCGCCTATTCTGACACAGCCTTTGATGGATAGGTCAATCATTACATAACCAACTGACAAATCAGCATTGTCCATCAAGAATGAGTGGTAGCATGTACACCTCAAGAGCTCATTGAGGGGTCGGGTAGGGATCAAGTAAAAATGAGTATTTTCATTCTAAAACTTGAAGACTGGTGCCAAACAGTGAGTATGTTGAATATAAACTAAACAAACTATAACATACTTTGTTTGACATTCAAGTTGGCACCCTCACCAATCTTAAGGGCCTCCCTCAGGTTATCATGATCAGGAGACATATGTGCAGGAGGATGTACCTGTGATTTGTAAGAGGACGAAATTGTGCTAGAACTAATTGCACATTCATGTGTTTGTTTAATGCTGATACTGGTACTAGTAGGGACTGGTGAGTGGGGCTTTGACTCATGCAACTGGACTAGGTTGAGCAGCAATGCTGCACTGCTGGCAGACACACCACTGGCTGCAGTGTTGTGTCCTGAGTAAAATAAAGGGGGTCGGACTGCAGCACCAGTAAACAGCGCATCATCCGCTGAGTATGAGTACAATGTATCCTTGTTGGCAATGTTAGTAACACCATTGACATTAGAACACTGACTTGAATGCTTGATAACCTATATAAATGAGTATAAGTTAGCATAGACAATAAGTATATAATACATAAGCATACTGTCTCATTATCTTCTTGCCAGTCTTCAAACTCTGTCCATTGACGCTCTGGAACAACTACCATGAGGGTAAATTGCTTGGTCTTGAATGTAGGGCCCTTGATAGAACATTTGGGACCTTTGCAGCCTGGCTGCAGACACTGTGAGTAGAAATACAGTATTAACGGCTGGTGCATTGAGAGGTCCACCCATCCTGAGTCTCATATGACAAATTCTTCATCATGCCAAGAAAATGTGCTACCGAAAGCATGTAGCTTAGGGAGCACTGTCTCCAAAGCAAGCTTAATAAGATCTGGAATGTGGGTATCAACGTTTTTCTTGCCTTCACAAATATTCTAGATAAAAGTACAATTAGTGCACATTTGAGAGAGCATACTAGGAAACAACATACTCCAATTGATGTGTCTCTTGATTTCTTGTGCCCTCTGGCTTCATGAATAGCTGAAATCTCAAATGAGATAGTTTCAGCTGCCAGTGCAGCACTGGAGGGAGCATAGGCCGCTTTAGCCCATCTGAGACATTCTCCTGCATATAATTCATGGTGTGACAAATATCTAACAGCATCAGTGAGCCTTGATGGTATTGGCAGGGATATTGCTCCCTGCCAAGATGTAGGAATGACTACATCAGGGCTAGTGATCACATGGCAGCAAGGGATGGGTGGGGGGCCCATAGCAGCATTAGTCCAGTTAGGAACTGCAATGACAGAAGGAGGATTGATGCTCACTATTGCAGTATTGTTAGTTCAAGTCCTACCATACAGAGATTGATGCAACTTACACTTCCTTTGGCCAGCATTTACAGTATAGGACCGGTCCTTTACCCACCCCCACTCCTTTACCCACCTTAGGTAAAACTTTTAATTTCTTCATTTTTTCGTATCAACATATAGAAAGTAATTGAAGATGAGGCCTCAACGGACATTGTTATAGTATATGATGGATACTTGATGTTTGCGATGTTGTGCATGACACAAATTAGTTGTTTTTTTCTTCCTTGGTGAATTCTATTCAGAGCAATGGTAAATCAATGATTTTTTCAAGAAAAAGTGGCTGGTAGGATACAAAGTATATACTTCAAACATCATTTCCACCTGCAACAGATTTGTGCAAGTCTTGTTTGTTCCTTCTGCAGAGTGGATAGATTGAACACAGGTAGTTTTTGAAGGTCTTATCTTAGCGAGTTTGTCACAGATAGCTGTCACACTGTTCGGCTTCCCAACTCTAAACTGGTAAAGCAATATATTGCATCGCTAAAAAACCATGGTAGGACGAGCAAAATCTCATACAAAAAAAAGGCAGGTTCTACGAGAAGAAAATGACATGATCATGGCTCGGGCAGTGGCCATTTACCAGGCTGAGCTTGCAAAGGAATCCACAGAGGACAAAAAAGGACGAAAGACAGTTTGCCGTGAAGTCGAGAAGGCATATCTTGCTGAGACAGGAAGAGTCATAAAACTCAATGATAGCACACTTGCAAATCTGGCAAAAGGTGGTAGGAGGCTCAGTGACTTCAATGCAGAGAAAGGTTGGCTCACCCTGGAGGAGACGGAGAGAGTAATAGAGTATTCTGTCGAGACGGCACATTGAGGATTCCCACTCAGCCACAAACGACTCAAGAAGCACGTTGACGAAATTCTCCGCGCTTGACTTGGTGGCAAATTTCCTGAGACAGGTGTTGGCAAAAATTGGACAGATCGTTTCATAGAGAAGCATTCAAATAGGCTGGGCACCTACTATGCTCGAGGTCTTGATAGTGCCCGTGGTCGTGCTGGGTTTATGACAGCGAGCAAGAAGACGATGATGGAGAAGAAGATGGTTGATTTCACCAGCGTGTGTTTTTAATCTCACATCAACGTCGCATCCTGTGATCTTATCATTGCCTTTTTGAATTACAAATTTATGGCGTGTGTGATGTGACATCAAAAATTTCTAAAACAAGGTGGGTAAAGGGCTGGTAAAGTCCAAGATAACACTGTTTTCAATGATTTTGCTGCAACACACCAGCATTGTTTCTGATAGCTCTAAAAGTTGATTCATAGTATTTACATGTACATCGGAGTATTACTGTCTACTACGATTTTCGAAAAACAAAATCACTGTAAAGTGGGATGCATTTCAAAATGTGGTGGGTAAAGGACCGGTCCTATACTGTACTGACTGCCGGATCATATGAGGAGTTATCTAATGTAAGGCAACTCAATCTGACTTGGAATTTGGGTGGAGAGAGATCTAATGTAAGGTGACTCAATCCAACTCGGACACCTAGGTGTAACAACTAAAAAGGTGTGACCCTAGCTAATACTCTCATATTTTAAAGGCTCATTTATGGATTTTGGGTTTACTCTTAGACTAGGGTGTATCCAACTCAGGGTTGAACTTAAATACCCAGGCCCTCAGGCTCGTCACTACTAGCATCTCGCATCTCCAGTGCCTCTAGTACTACAATGCCAAATCAATGGAAACCTACGTGTATGTCCTATTATTTTGTTCTAGACTAATACTGCTAAAACTCACATCCAATTAGCACCTTTGGATATAATCCAACCGCATATCCTTCGCCTTTGGAAGGCATGTCAGATGGATAAGTAGATTGTTACAGAACTGCAGAGACACTTTGATACATCATGTTACAACTTGGATAGTATCTGTTGGCGATGCTCAAACAGAGCGTGTGTCATCAACAGTCGAGGACGTCCTTGGGCTAGCCCAAGGTTAGGGGTCTTACTTGGCAAGGCTTTGGCAAGTAAGATTTGACGCCTATGTCCAAATCGGGTAGCTTATGTCAAGCGGGGCTCGACAATAAGTGTATCTGCCAAGGCTTATGACACCTGAAGGTTAATTGTAAGATCTGCATTAATAGAAGGACAGAAGTCCAACTAGTTAACAGGGGCTTTGCTCGTCGACAAAGTCGATGAGTAAAGATCGAGACTAAAGACTTATCTGCGAGGAGCAGATAAGAAAGTAGAATATAGACAGCTGGCTAAGCTGAATGAATCACTCTTGTTAGGAGTAAGAGGTCAAGAACCAAGTAGATTCAAGTTAAGGAATAAGATACATGGTAGCGAGTTTATATAGAGGAGAGGATGCGTATTAGTGGATGATAACTCATACTACCGGAAAGGGAGCTGGTCAAAGGGTGATACTAGAAAAGGAAGGCATGTTCAAGGTGAGTCATAGGTAAACCGGAACATGCAAATGGGAAATGAGTCAGAGATAGAAACAGGAAGTGAAACGCGCAGGGGCATGATTGTGCAACTGCGGAACTAAATATAAGTACACATGTGCGACTGCACAGTGAGTCATGGATCAAGAAAGGGAACAGGGTAAAGGGGATGCGACGTGCATCATATCATAGGTTACCGGACGGACGGTAAAGGCAAGGGGACTATCCACAGGATTAGTTAGGGGGTGGAATGGAGCATGGGTATGCTTTGTCAGAGAAAGGGTCTGGCCAGATGTACTGGCTCTGCTGGAGCGACAGGTAGAGAGTGAAAGGGAATGCGAGGATAATGAGGATAATGAGAGCAAGGTTGGGGTAAGGGTGTGATGCAAGGGCAGAGGCAAGGAGGGTAAGAAGAAAAATAGTAGGGGCCCAAGCGTCGAGATGTTCTTGTAACACATCATGTTATGGTCTCGGGTTAGTGTTGTCTCTCACTGTCCCTTTAATATATTTACATTCTGACACTGCACTTAGACTTACCAAATTTCTCAAGATTCGCGAGGGCATGGGTCTTCAATGAACACACCAGCAACTTCATACTGTTGAGACCATCCATGAGGCTATGGTTGATCTGCGTCTGACATATCTGAATGCTGGAGTGCATGAAATGGTAAGCTTATTATTTCATGAATGAAACATGAGCATAGCCAGGTAATGTCACAGTATTTTCATCAATCTCATATGTTAATCACTAACTATGGTATTTCTTTGTATTACAGGAGCGTGATAACATCTTAATTTGATATATACAAGCCAGACCTTGTCCTCCAGCACAAGGCCAATTGCCTTCGGAGGAGGCAATTTTGGGCTGCTGGAGTTAATGATATCTTCTCAGTTGATCAACATGACAAATGGCTTAGGTATGCTCTTGGCCTCCATACTGGCACTGAGCCATTCTCTGGTAGGATTATGTGGATGAGGGTCTGGCACTCAAACCAGAACCTACAGCTGATCCTCAGCTATTATCTTGATACCCTTGATATGCTTGGACATACATATTCTTTTTATACTTTGGCTCTTCACTGATATGTATTAGATATGCCAATGGTGATTCAGAGCAACCCTGGGTCGGAAATTTTCGGCATTGCCAATGCACATACTATGCTCCACCAATGGCACAATCCTGTGCTAAAGGGTACATTGCAGCATTGCTGGATGCAAAATAAGAAAAATGTCATGCCTGAAATAACTTGGTCACAATTGCAATGTTGTTTCACACCAGGATTTGAGTACTCACTGTTTTCTCTTGCAGGGCAAATTTAAGAATTTTGTATCATCGAGTTTTTCTACAGCAACAGCAAGAAAGCACTGAAGAACACAGATGACTTCCACTGGACAATTGAAGGGTGTTATTTCTGGGTTCAGCAAAACTGGCACCGACAAGGTTCCTGAACTCTCTGCTGATAGATGCAGGGCTGACTTCGTCAAGTGGCAGAAATCTGTTGACAAGTTGCTTGACATTCTGAAACATCATGAAGAGCTTGAAGAAATGTCAGCACAATGGGCGAAGATTGGTATGGGTGAATCTGATTGGCATTCAGATGGGAGTGATGCAGGCAGTGACGCGGGGGACATCAATATCATACTTTAATGTGCTGTTCAATGCTTGATGTTTAGTTTAGTTTGACAATTGTGATGTCATTTGCATGGTTTTTGTGTGCTTGCCTGTATAGCATGTTCCCACAGTACAACTAATACCATTCATACTATTCATACCATTCACACAAAATGTGCTTTCTGCACAGTGTGTGCAACATGTTTAAATTGTACATCCTTGCTTATTTGTCCATATTGTAAATAACTGTACAGTTTGTAGGCCTATTGTACAAACCTACAAAGGGGGGACTTAGCAGTGGGTTCTGTGAGTCTGTACAAGCTTATACAAGCTTGTACAGGCACCCAGTAGTTTTCTGATGAACACCCTGTGTACTTGTTTTGTTTGTTCTTACCTTTTTATCACAGATCACAGTGGAACATGAGGCATTATATCACATGTGCAATCTCTATATCAATCCTTCTCACATCGTCTTCGACCTTGTTCCACAAACATTTGGAGAGGTCATACAGCACTGCTATGAGGAACTCGGGCACCCATTAGTCATGGGGCACTCTACCTGGGACGTGTATCTACACTTACTCGACATGCTGCAGATCAATGAGGAGATACCATCTGTGATTGAAGATGTTGAAGAAGATCTTCTGCTCTTACAAAACCAACAAGACTTACCTTATCATGAGGAAGGCAATGGTACCTATTATATAGGTGGGGTGGGAGGCGGACTCGGACTTGGTACATTATCCACTCATAGTTGTGTTGAACACAGGGAGCTGACATCTATGCAGGTGACAACCACTTGTGTCAGTTAGATAATCTTGCACTCGATGATGAACCTGAAACTACAGCAAGCATTGATGAAGATGTTGTTGGACTGGATCATGATGGTTTGGTCATATGGGAGTTCTCCAATGAGTCTGACAATGACACAAATGTAGTAGATGAATGGTGACTTGCATTCATTTATATTTTTTTGATTTGATTTCTTGTATTTCATTGCCTCACACCAGTCAATCAACAGCCTGGACACTCGTGCTCTACGTAGTAAGCTTGGTGTAACAGTAGGGACAGCAAATTTTTGTCATACATTTGTTCAATCTATGGTTTGAACTCTCAAACGAACTCGAAGGTTTCTGATTCATAAGCAATCACATAATCTGGTTACAACGCTAGGTAATGTAGGTAAGAGTATCGCGGCTATGGGCAGTAAGGGTATCTAGTTTGGGTAAAGCCTTTGGGGCCTTAGACTGAAACACATTTTTGAATTCCCACCTCAGACCAAGCTTAAGCTGAGATTCCCACTAATCAAGGAGCAAAATCTGCCGCATCGAGCATGAGCTTGGTCCCCCGAAATAAGGAGAGTTGCGAGATCTCACCTGTCATCAGGGTAGCGCATGAAGGGTTCCAGGATCGGTTGATCCTGAAGGTAAGGTGCAAGTACGACAGCGTGTTTCCGCAGGTACAGCATGAACACGTCGCTTCCCCAACATCCCATCGTTTTGACACTTTGGAGAGGTACTCCGTGCAGGAGATATTCCAAGGTACCTCCGATCCTGATGCCGTGACCCTTCAGATCAGTGCGCCCCAGTGTTCGTCCGCTGTCTTGCAAACACTTCATAAATGCAGACTTTGTCAGTACCCGCGCACCTTTCGGGTGATGCCAAGTGAAGAGCGCTGAGTGTGGGTCTGGTGTATTGACGCTAAAGTGGTTTAATAAGGCAGCGTGGGGGTCGGCGTCTCTGGATTGTGTCGCCCAATAAACATCAGCGCCGTGTTGCACGGTCTTAGTTTGCGGCAGGTGAAAAACGGTGACATGTAGTCCGTTGTGGTCGGTTTCCTTGCGCATGTCGCAAACCCTCACATGATGAAGCGGGTTGGATGCTGATAGGGACTCGACAGTGAATTCGCCGCTGCGTGCGAGGGACCAAAACGAGGTCGTGAGGCAGGCATACACGGCAGCATGCAGGGGCTGTGAGAGGTCAAGGACAGACCGCAGCTGGATGAGCAGGTTGACTGTGAAAGCAGAGCGTTTGGGACGTGTGGACTTAGGTGGTGCGAGACGTTTAGCGCCTTCAAGCGCAAGTGAAATTTGAGCCTGGTCGACGAGCCAGGGTAGTCCATGCAACAAGTGCCAGGCACGTATTCCGAAGAAATAATTCTCCAGTGTACGTCCTGAGTATAAACCGGCACAACTGGCGACAAATGCTAATAACACTATGGAAGATGCAGGGCAGCGCTGCAGTTCTGGGATGTTCCGTGAGTCGCAAAACACGTGAAAAACTAATAGGCCTGAGCCGTAGCATTCGCAGGTGCTAACAGCGTGCGAATGGCTGAGCACTGTGAAGATATGATCAATGTCGCTGTCCGAGATGGGCACGATTGACCCATTGTGCCCGTCACAAGGTCGAGAGGTTAGAGGCGTCCAAAGTCGGAGCCAGTCACGAGCGAGACAGTGAGGACGTAAGGTAGAGTGACGTGGAGTGAGAGCAGATGGATAAGCGTGGGGAGTGCCAGCAGTGTGAGCGGCGACAAGCGGTGAATGGTTTTCGAATCTGGAGCGCGCATGTCTGATCCCTCCTGTAATGTTGGGTGGGTTTGCATCCCTATGCTCGGTCCGAGCCCTCGTCAGCCACGGCGCAATGACGAGGGTGTGGGCACTCTGGTGTTCATGTGGAAGGGCATGTGGACTTGATGGCATCAACAATGAAGGGACGAATGGCTGCGGGTATGGTGAGGGGGGGGAGAACAAGCCTGGTGGATGGGAACACGCCCTGGGAGGGACCATCAGCAGGATTTGCACTGCTCTCAACATACCGCAGATGAAAAGAGATGTGCCTGTTGAGCTCGCTGAGCCGTTCATGGATCCTGCAAAAGGAGTTGTTGGTCTCCCAGTTTCGACATCTGCTGTTCTGCCAGGCACTGATGACCCCTTGGTTGTCACAGAACAGACAGAAATGTTGTTCGTCGTCGTCTGTGAGTGAGTCGAGGATGGCAATAATGAGGAGTTCGAACCCGATACACTCTGCCCACCCGATGTCGCGTTGGCCGCCGCATGTCCGCCACCCAGGGCAGAGTGTCCAAGCCCGCCAATACCCATGGATAACAATTGCGATGCCGAAGGACGTGCTGGTGTCGGAGAAGGCGTCGAGATGGTGGAAGTGGGATGGCCGGCAGATCGAACGTCCAAGGAAAAGAGAGCCGAGGGTGGTGTACCACCAGTCGAGGTCGTCGCGCAAGTGTTTAACGTCGTGGTGGGGCACAAAAGGACGATTGGAGCAGACACCCAACATGGTCTCCAGTGAGGTGAGGTAAGCGCATCCTGCTGGTATGACCAGACTCGCATGGAGTAGCTTACTGTATAGCTGCTGGACTTCCTCCAAAACATGTGTTTTTTTCGAGTGCCAGGTCGAAATTGCATCTTGGTATTTAGCTTTCTTGCTGGTGGGAATTTGGACTGTGAGGTCCACGATGCTCCACAAGAAACCGAGGTATAGCACAATGAAGGCGAAGGCAACGTCTTTGCTGGGCTCCCATGGGGTACCCAGCTCCTCGGATTCACTGTCGATGTCCTGAAAGGCGTAAGCGAAATCACGATCAACAGATGACCGCGGTGAGGAGTGAGAGAGATCGTGCACGAGGAAGGTGTAGTCCTCCCCATGCTCGTTGTATGAGTCATCTTCAAAACTGCTCCCTTTATACCAGATCCGCCCTCCGCTACGCTGCCTCCCTCTCTGCGTGACGATGCCATGTAGCTTTCGACGTTCATTGTTGTAACGCTCAAGATGGCGTCGTCTGATGTGAAAGAACAAGTGGTCGTCGACCCATTTGAGAATGGGCCCGATTCCGGCTGCGCGCAACAAATCAAGTCCAGCATCAGCAACATGTCCATAGACCCCCGCCGAGGGTCCCATACCGAAGGATATGCAAGTGTTCACGCAGAGTGAGCCATTCAGCAATAAAACCACGGTGGCTGGCCATTGAGACGAGTGGAGAGGTACAGTGCGATAGGCTTCAGCGATGTCATGAGTGGCCCCTTGAGATCCAGGTGGCAAGGAGCGTATGACCGCACAAACAGTGTCAAATGTTCCCCAAGTGCAAGGGAAGTCATCTGAGCACGTAGACGCATTGATGGAACAGCTAGGGTATAAGACAGAAGGCGACAAAGGGAGAGAGAAATTCTGGATGACGCAAAACTTCCCAGGTTTCCCTGATTTTGGGATAATGGACAGAGGCGAAGACTGAAAATGACCGATACAATTACGTAGTTCAACTGCCGAGAAAGGACCAATGTAGTGTCCTGTGCTAAGTTCTTGTTCCAAAATTTTGTCAAACGCGTGTCCGAAGGTAACAAGTGAGGCACTATTTGGTGGGTTCTGAGTTCTGAGCCGAGGGGGAATGTTGAGATTAAAACCGGTACGTAAAGACTCACATAAAGTAGGGTATCTGGAAGACAGATTGTGACTACATAAGGCGCGTTCCCAAACGTCAAACCGGTAAGGTGTGAGTGGGTGAAGTTGTCTGTGCTCGAGAACACTGTTGAGCTCCGTGTGAGGTGCCAAGGCACCCAGAACATAAGTGTTGATTGTTGTGAGACCGACTGGAGCACCCTTTCCCGCATTGCCAGTCGACACACAGAGGTTGGTTTGATTTGCGCACGAGAAGCTGGTGGTCAACTCGTGTTGTGAGGGTGGCGCGAGAGTTGTCCCACAGACGATCTGCTGTGCACTCGATGAAGTTGTGTGTGGTCCTCCCCAGGCAGACGGCGCACACAGCGGGGGAGCGAGAGCTGGGTGCGCCATCCTGAAAACCCAAACATTGACTGCGGGAGTTGTTGCCTTTGGTGGTGGAAGTGTGTTTCTGGAATTTGGGTGATGCAGATCGTGGTCTGTAAGTGGGTGACAGAGAGCGTTTTGACTTCCTAGAGCGTAAGCGTCTGGTCGCCTCGGTGGATCCGGAGTGCTGAGCAGAGTCCTGTGCAATCCAAAGTCCGAGAGCAACATAGAGAGCAACACAAAGGCAGAAGACAACGCAGAGGCAGAAGGCAATGCAAAGCCATAAGGCAACGCAAAGGTAAACGCGAGGCGTCATGTGAAGGCAAACGCAAGGCGCAGTGAAGACGCGAGGGTAAACGCAAATGCATGTGGTAACGCAAAGGCAAGGATAGCACAATACATGATGCATATGATAAGGCAGTAGCGCAAATGCAAGGCGGTGGTGGATCGTGCCGAGTGACAAATGGGTAAATAAGATCGTAAAATACAACAGAATAGAAGAGTTCATTAGAGGTGATGTTGTGTGGTTAACAAACGGGAGACTCACACTGCGGGCATCAAGAAGGTCGCGCAGACGCATCTGGCGAAAGATGTGATCGAATGTGCGAAGCAACGCAGTTTCGTCGAGAATGGAGATATCCCAAGCACCCTTGGCCAGAGGGATGGCATTGTGCCAGGCCCTCCGTTGTTCTTCTTGGTAGATGAGGATGGCGCGTTGAGCAATGGTGTCAGGAGAGTTCCAGTAATGATGTAGGACTATCGACCCCCAGAAATTGGCTAACATGGTGACCCGTTGGGCAGGCCAGTCATATTCTTCCATTGCTCGGATAATGCGAGGTACAACTTGAGCGAACTCCACGGTAGAAAGGCTGCAGTCAGCGACGACCCTCGAGGAAGGTTTAGTCATACCAGCGCTAACCCAGACCGTAGAGCCGTCATCTCCAGTAGTGGGCACCATTCCCTCATCCTCTAGTCCTATAATTTGCGTGGGCGTCTGCCACACCCGCGTTCGTCCAGTAGTAAAGTTCAACGTAATGACCTTTGTCAATTTTTCGTAAAGTGAAATCAGATACCATAATTTCATCGTCCGTGGAGTCAGGCCGTGGGCGTAGAGGGATGATGAGGTGTTTGGCCCGGTTCTTCTTCCTTTCGTCAGTTTTAGCGGCTTCTTCGTCCATGCGAAGAGTCTCCCGAAGACGTTTGCTTTCCTCTTCAGCTAAGTGTTGTTGTTCGAGAGCGAGACGAGTGTCTTCTGCAAGTTGGAGTTGCCATTGAGCACGGAGGGCATCATTGGTTGTTGTCCAAACGGTGCGTAGCAGATCTGCCGCTTGAGCTTCGGTGGTGGTAGGCGAGGTAAGGCTAAGGCGACTGGCACTATAGGCGCCGGTCATAAAATCTGGACAGATGAGTAAACTTGGGTCAGAATGAAGTCTGTCCATAGGTCGGATATGTGCGAAACAAAGAGAATGAAATGATCGATATTGGCTGGTTTCGTTCTGGCTTGCGACGAGTCTTTTATTTTAGAGAAGTAAGATGTAAGGCGTGATTTCGAGCTGTTGAAATGCGGCTGATGGTGGTAAGAAGAAAGGAAGGCGTCAGTTAGGTTTGCTCGCGGCACCCGTAGACTTAATTCGTATCACGTGCTCGTGCCTCGTACTTTATAGAAGTCCAACAAATGTAGTACATAATACTATTTATTATTCAGGTTTTCACAAGCCAACATGAATAAATACGAAAGTATGGTGCTCGAGGTCCGACTACCATAAGTAGAAAGTCTAGGTGAGAAATTGAGCATGAGTGTCCGGGCTTCCATAATTATGCTCCTGTAATTCCCACGGCGACCATATCACGCACTGATGCATGTACTAAATGACAACCAGCAGAGGCCCAGTGCTACCCCACTTCTCATCGCGATCTTAGCCAACCATGACGCGGAATAAGTCACCCTGGGGTTCTCCGAGGCCGTCAAACGAACAGTGATGGAGTGAGCGACCCATCTTCGCCTGGTTGTAGTCACAATACAGGACCTTATCGAGGATTGCAAACTGGGAGAAGGTGTCAAAGGAGGAGAAAGACACGATCATACATGTCGTTGCAGCCCTGAAACCGGTGTGGTCAACTGTGCCGGAAGCGGCGAGCCGTATATGAGCTTGAGTAACTGCTAACACCGCTTTCCTCCACTGATTGAGTAGAACTCGCCTTGCAAAGCAAGCTGACCAAATCCCATGAAACTATCGGTTTCACTCGAAGACATTTGCTTGGGCCGCGCATCAAGTCATCTATCACAAGAACGGTCACAACTAATTGTCGACAATGTTTGGCTCCAAAAATCAGCTCTGAAACTTGAGCCTCACTCGCCAATTGACCTTGACGATGGCAGCAGTATTAAGTTTAGACGTAACAGCAATACGTATGCATATCGTCATGTGTAAATCACGTCTTCTCGGTGGGCCAGCCACCATGCCTGATAATCCGAAGATAGGCATATGTTTGCTTTCCGGAATGTCGCTCAGTAGGTTCAACTTATCGGCTGGCTAACTTGAAGTTCCTGCTCACTCACACTTTATTTTAGCATGAATTTGCCAAGTACTAGATGCTTATCTCCCGCTGCCCAAGAAGATGTCATACGATAACAACTGACCCTATATCACCGCATACGCTCCGCTGATTAGTTGGGCTATTGAAGTTTTAAATGTAGCTCTCCCCGTCCATTATCTATTGTAACTCACCATGTCTAGCGAGCCATCATATTCCGAGTTCAAGCCACTCCTTGGTATGTCTGTCATGCTTTGAATGCTTCTATCGCTCACAAACTCCTTCATGAAGCCCAGAGTGTTGGTTATGGCGTTGTTGTTGGTATGAGGTCTAACAAGGTTGAAACTCTTCGGCTGACTATTTTCAGGTGTGGGGTTCTTCTTCGCAGCCATCATGTTCATCTTGACCACGCTGCAACTCAAATTCTTCAAATTTTCCCCCGCTTCTTCAGAAGAATTCACGGTATGACGTCGTTCAATGCTCCAGCTGTTCTAATTTCTAATATATCACAAGAGTGCTTCTCGGAGTGTTAAGGTATGGTTTGTATTTTAAGAGACATGTCTCGCTACCTCATAATTGGAAGCCTGGTCTAGTGTGTTGTAGCATGTGCGTGCTGCTACTTGCTTGGTTTCTCAAGCGTTGCTGGACTAAACTTGTGTGTAGCGTAAGTGCATGGACGTGGAGCGCTACCCTTTTGCAATCGAGCACTGCTGCATATACATTCGGTAAGAACTTGTTTCACGTCGGCCACGGCATACGTATTAATTTCACTTAAAAGGCGTTAGTGGTCCTTGGTGCATATCTTTTGGGACTTGCGGCAACCTTGTTGACTCACTTTTTGACCCTGTGTAGGTGGTATGGTGTCGGTGGCACCATTCAGGTCGCTTTTGGCATGATTGCCTCCAAGTAAAGAAAGCAGAATGCCAACGGTGCCCATACCATTCCTTGAGGTATGAATGACAAATTCGAAAGATCTTTTCACTTGTTCACTGGCATTCAGATTGTCAAGACGCGATTTGGGACAAGTGCTCACATTCTCTTCACATTTTATGGATTTCTGTGTATCTTATTAGTCTGCGGGTCTCTGCTACGTACGTCCCAATATTTGTTCTCGACTGTTAGTGTCACTCATGGCTACGACAGTTGGAGGCTCTGCGACTGTTAGCGCCTTGACCGGCATGAACACCATCGCGGCATGCTTTCTTCTCCCTATTGGTATTGCTGTCTATGTCGTCTTTGGTGGTCTGCGCGCGACATTCATTTGCGACTGGAGTCATACCATTATCTTGTTCACTATTATCTACATATTCGTATTCCGAGCATAGTGAGTGTTTCCTCCTGCATGGGACTAGTTGATCATGGAATATTTGATAGCGGAACATCACCCGCCATTGGTAGTGTCTCCAGACTCTACGATCTCTTAGAACAGGCTAGCCTCGACACTCCAGTGGTAGGTAACGAAGGGGGGAGCTACTTGACTATGAAATCGAATCAAGGGCTTGTGTTCGGTGCTGTCTCAATCCTTTCTGGTTTTACTGGAGTCTTCTGTGATCAAGGTCAGCGACTGATAACATGTCTCATCCAGTTTACATTCCTCTAACGGAACATTTTGCATAGGTTACTGGCAAAGGGTAAGCCTTGTTTTGTAGGATGCACCTGACTGAGCAAGGTAGGCGATAGCAAGTCATCCAGAGTCGACCACCAAGGCATACGTCAGTTTCGCATTTGTAGATTTGAAACAATCTGACAGCTTGACAGATGCTTGGTGGTATTTCTTGGTTTGCTGTTCCATGGGCATTTGCATCTTGTCTCGGTCTGAGTGCTCGCGCTCTTCTGACCAATGCAAGTCCTGTTATAGCACACCCCACAGATGATAACTCACCAATATTTGTAGCCGAATTTTCCCACTTATCCTTCTCCGCTTTCTCCAAGTCAGACTAGCGCAGGTCTTGCAGCTCCTGCTGCGGCCGCTGTGCTCATGGGAAAGGGCGGCGCGATCACCGTGCTTCTTGTAGTATTGTACGTATAGACTATGATGGGAAGATGCGATGTTCTGACATGGTATCAGTATGGCTGTGACTTCAGCTGCTAGTGCTGAGCTCATCGGCGTATCCAGTCTATTGTGAGTTGCTGCGTCATCCTTCTAAAGGCAAACACCTGACCATACACGATCAGTTCGTATGAGTGGGTAGTCCATAGCGTGGATATTATTACTGAAAATGACCCCTCACATCAGCATATACCGGACGTATTTCCGCCCCAATGCCACTGGAGACGAGATAGTGAGGGTATCTCACTACTTCATATGTTTCTGGGCTGTCTGGATGGGCTGTTGGGCAACGATTGTAAGTGTCATTCATCTCATCGTTTGTTTCCCGCACAAGCTCAAATCTACAGCTGTATGCTGCTCACATCGACCTTGGATGGGTGAGTTGTATCGCTCTCGACGCCGATGGCCTCCACTGACGAGTTCGTGGGGAAAGCTATTTTTTGTCCAGTAAGGTTTTGACTGTGTGTGATGTGAAGCACTTGCTGAATCTATCCGGATCACAGAGGCTGTATACTCAGTCCTGCAGTCATTCCCATTGGACTTACTGTTTCGTGGTCTAAGCTTACAAAGGCAGGCGTTTTCTGTGGTGCTATAGGCGGCGCATTTTTCGGAATGTTGGCTTGGATGATCGGATGCTGGAAGATATACGGTCTGATTTGTCCAAATACCACTGACATCATGCTGACTGATTTCAGGTCAAATCAACGTCACTAACCTTGCAGAACCGTACTCAGCGCTATGTAGTACGCGGGATTGTTTTTCTCTGGGATTCTGACGGTAGGGGTGTCGCTCTCAAGTACGTTTTTACTCCCTCCCAACACCCAATGTTTATTTTTTTCTACAGACCCTGCTGACTATGACTTCTCGGGCACTCGAGCCATCGCCATCTTAGAAGATGCAAACGAAAGTAACGTTTGGGACGATGACACTCCAAACAGAGCATCAGACACCGAATCACAGAACAAGAAAAGGGGCACCAGCGAAAAAGGGTCGTCGTTCAAACAGCCAGTTTCCAACATCATGGAACTCAGGCTAGAGAAGGATAGGAATCACGTATCAATCCCTCAAGATAGCGTTCAGGAAGGCGCTTATGTATTCTTCGATTTTGACATTGATTGTTGTCATACTGGTCAGTATGTCAGCGCTAATCTATTGGCTACACGACTGATAGAGGACCAGTCCCAATTCCCATGTTCTTCTCTCATTATATCTTTAGCAAGAAGTTCTATACCTTCTGGACAGCTTGCTCGATGTAAGTTATCGACGTCAACACGCAGTTCGATAGAGTGCTCACGGACTTTCTTTCGACAGTACATGGGCACTCGCGAGCGGGACATTTTGCATCGTCTTACCCTTGTGGGAGTCCAGAGTTGAGATTGGTACGATATTGGGTTCAGCTTATAGATCAATCTACAAATAGAGTTCACTTTGAACTCCAAGTTGCTTCATGTATATATCTTTCCTGTTGGCATTAGGTTCCAGCTTCGTCTGGCTCAGGAAGAGTCGGAGGCACGAGCTGTGTGTCTGGGCTGGTCCGAGCTTGGGAAGCAGGTGGAGCCGCTGGGTGGGCAGGAGACCTACGAATTCTGTCGTGCTCTAACTCTTGTGTGGTGCAATCAAAATAGTGTCTTTATAATACAGTGACAGTTCAACAGGCTAATTGAGAGAGAGCAAGGAACGAGAAGGTTAACGAGCGAGAGTTTGAAGTCTCGGTGTCGTAGGTAGGTCGAAAAACGAACGAAAGGATTCCAGACGCTAACGCTCACCTGGAAGTGTGGGACACTCCCCGGGTTAACCGGTTACGTCTCGGCACCTGTGCAATGCAATTGTATACCCCAAATTGGCGCCACCTTCATGTAATGCCTTACATAATACCTACCGAAGACAAAAGCTGGAGTCTTAATTGAAACATGATTGCAACCACATCTGATTGAAACATGACTTTTTTGCATGCCGGCAAATGGTATCTCATGGGAAGCCCTTGTTATTGTCTTTTTTGTGCGAGTCAGAACGGGTCTTCACCAAATCTGGTTACTGGTTCGGCAGCGTGAGTTTATTGTCATCATGACCACCTTCGTCTTCCACCTTTTTGTTAATACAAACTTGGCCCATGGACGCTTTGCCAATGCCACACCACCAGGAATCTATTTATTCGCGAATATCGGAATAGGGTGAAATCTAAGGTCTCGTTCGTCTGCCCACCTACAGGCCTATCGATTTCTCTCAGAATCTCCCTACTACAACTTTACTCTTGGCTCATTACCAGGTGCTTCATTGATTTCTCTCGGCAAAATGTGGCACTCGGGCAATACTGTGTCGTTCTCTCATCCTTCCAACCCGCCGAACGAGCTGCACCTGCACAACTTGCCATCAGATACTGTTTTAACATGTGCTAGCGCTTCCAGTTCATCACAAGCAACCTGCACCCAACCACTCGCACCTCCTCAAGCTCACTATTCATCCATGCAGCTCCAGGATGACATGTTTTCACAGTTCTTCGGAGCCAAACCACACCGAACGAGAGTCCTCGAACGGCATGTCCCTCCGCCCTACTTGCGCGAAGGGGAGTTTGAGAAACTGCCTGTCCGTACTGCTTATCCGAGTCCGGATGCAGACAACAAGCCCATAATACTCACTCGCTATTTGTTTTCCTACGGTTTCTGTACGTTTCTCTCGAACATGTATCACAAGATATGAAATTGACAATTCCCTTCAGTCTTTCCAATATTTTGGATAGTTGGAATCGCTATAATATTCTCCCCACTTCGGCCCACTCCTGAATGGGGGATGGGAAAGTCGGAAGAGGAGAGACAAAGGCTGCTTGCGGAGATGCGAGTTTCGGAACTCAAATGGGCCAAGCGTTGTTTATATGCCATGATCGCACTTTTGGTTCTCGTTATTATTGTGTTGGTGACCACCCTTGTTTTGGTAAGACGGTAAAGAGGCGCTGGCGGTTGCTTTACTCTACCTTCTTTCCATACAGCTATTGTGTTCGGCCAACCGGACCTTCATCTTTTCGTCAGCTAAGTACTATAGTTGGATTTTTCTCCTGTATCAGCAACTCTGGCATATCACTTTCAAGCTCAAGCCCTGTTTATACTTATAGACGACATACTTTAGTGTACCACCACAAAAGCCATTTGTCTCTTTACTGAATGAATGTCCTCTGGGTATCCGAATATGCATTGGGCAGTGTATGTGATTACGAACTAACAGTGTGGCACTAACTAGATCCAGCTCGAGAGGTAGGAGGCTCCGTTTTCGGATTTCTTATCCAAACCAATGATCTTCGAAACTAGATATTGCACCATCAACCATGATACCAAAAGCGAAAGCAGAAGTAGAATGGTATGACTCACTGTGGCGATGTGCCGCTTGGGCTTTCAGCTTACCCTGAGCAGATCATGTATCCTGCATCCTAAGGATGCGGGTGAGTCATGTGATTGATCTTGGTTGCACAGCGACCTGCGCTCATACTCACATCAGGCCTACACCAGAGGTTATCGCAGCAATCTATATCTATCGTGCAGAGGTCTCCGAGATGACCACACACTTTTTTAGGGCGGGGGCAGCTTTTTAGATAATGTCGATGATGTCAAAGCAAGAACAACGACGGTGAGGAACGATAAACGCATTTTCGTGCGAGGCGATATAGAACTTGAGGGGGTCTCGAATGATATCTCTGAGAATGGGTAGACGCTGTAGGACGATGACTAGCTTTTATACTCTGCATATACTTCTGGGCATGGTTCTGGCCGATTTGGCAGAAACCGTTATTGCTGAAAATGCAGGAGCGGATTCAGTTGATTACGACTATTGCGGCTGGCAACATCGACGACCCTTCTTAATATTACCCGCAGATTGCTCGCTCTCGTCTTCAGTCTTTCATCCCAAAGCTAAAAAGTTGATGCTCATCTAGTCACTGATACTTCCGAGGATATTTCCATCATCTTTCTCGCGAT
>NW_024542257.1:0-30009 GCF_016758785.1 Suillus bovinus
CAGAACATATTCTGAATATTATGATATAGTTTTTGCAAGGACTTGATGAAGAACTCATCGAGGAAATTTAATTGTACAGTAGAGTGGTTGTGTACAAAGGACCGTGGGATCACTGTAGAAACCTATTTAAAGACACGCTCTGCATTTGGGCATTGAAACGCGTTGCAAGGCGTTGAAATCTAAATTAGGAATTTCCGACATTATCTTGACCAAAATCGACTCTCGTGTGTGTACATTTTCTAAATGCTAGAAGACCACCCCTGAGTCTTCCAAGCAGCTTTCATGTTGTCTTGCAACCGCAATACCGCTGGTAAATTGAGGCCTTACACGCCCTTTTAATATATTCAACCAAAATTACAATTTTCCGACATATATTATGTAACTAACTATTCAATGATCGTGCCTGAGTTCCTATTTGTAGTGTAGTCAGCCATCGGATAAATCCATCATTTACTTAGTATACGTCGATCATCCGGTCAGTTTCACGCTTCGATCAGCAGAGTGGCCAGCACTCCTTACAAAATTGCAAGTGAAACAGATTCTAGTGTGCCACAGCCCCAGGGGGGCAAAACCGCCAAGTGCCAGTACAACTGACATTTGTCGCACTGACAAAAGTCCTAAAGTTTAGGACCTAAACATGTCATCAATGGGACAGCATGTTTCATGATAATACTGATTAAATGAAACAGGACTCGTGTTGCTGTGAGTGCCAATTTCACATGCGATCGAAAATTCAGCGCGGATTTGATATGCAGTGCTCAAAAATTTACTAGTAAAATTGAACTCGCTGTCCGGGCAACTATGAGCGCTGACGTGGGTTCCATAAGGATGATACTTTATAAGGCCTATTTCGTGCGTTGGATATAATAAGATTTGCGTACTGCTCTAAACATGTATCCTTCAGTCGATGGTCGCCCTAGTATCCTTGCTGTCTTACCTCTTTCCCTTGTTGTCTTCATAGCCCTCAGGCGGTTCACAAAGAACCGACGGAACAAACTTTGCTTTCCTCCTGGCCCGGTACCCCTCCCACTGGTAGGAAACGTCTTATCTATCGACAGCAAGGAACCTTGGCTGTCGTATACCGAATTGGGTGCTGCCTATGGTACGTGGGGAGATGGTATGGTCCAATCATTGTGGTGTAAATCATAATATCAGGTGACTTGATTTTCGTGCGGCTTCTGGGCCAGGAAGTCGTATCAATCAATTCCCAGCACATCGCAGAAGCTTTGTTGGATAAGCGGTCCGAGATTTACTCTGATCGACCATACATAGCCACAGCCGAACAGTGCGTTATAATATCTACCTCGTTCACCTAGTCTGAGGTGCAGTCAGATTTGGTTGGTCCGCGATCACCTTTGCATTTACAGGTTATGGTGACGAATGGCGTCTTTCTCGGAGACTCTTCCACCAAGCTTTCCGTGCTAACTCTGCACTCAAGGTTCGCCCGATGCAGATCAGCCGGGCTCGTGAAATGATTGTCAACCTAATCGATGACCCTAAACACTATCATTCTCACTTCGCAACGTCAGTCAATTTGTTTGAATTTATCACGCAATTACCAATTTATCCACAGGTTCTCGTCATCAGTTGGGATGTCTGTCATATATGACTACCAACCCAGCACTCGCGATGATCCTCTGGTTCGAATCTTGGAAGATACAGTAGCTGTTGGACTTGAGATGACGACCCCAGAGAGGACAATCTTGCTTCAACTCTTCCCCTTCTGTGAGTTCACTCTCGCTGATGAAAAAGACTTGACGACGCAACCTCGTGCAGTACTGAAGTTACCTGATTGGTGCTGGGGATCCTCCATCAAACGCGCTGCTCAAATTTCGACCAGTTGTATGGAAAAAATGAGGGACTTGCCGTTTCAATCTATGGAGCAGCATACGGTGGGCTCGCTTTTGATAAAGTTCGGAGCTACATGTTGAGTACATGTCTGCAAAGGCTGGAAGCTCGTTCCTCGGCCAGTCTTCGATGGTTACAGAAAGTTTGCAACAGATGGAGAAGCAAGACGAGGCATATAAGCCAATGTTCGAGGTTGCCTTGAAGAGAGCAGCTGCAGCTGGTGTTATGCAGTCATATGAAACGGTCAGCAGATGTCACGAATCATATCATGTGTTGCTTAAACTCCTCACAGACCACGTCGACCTTAATGGTTTTTGTTCTCGCTATGGTATTGCATCCAGAGGTTCAGAGACGCGCACAAGCAGAAATAGACTCGGTGATCGGAAGAGATCGATTGCCTGTGTTTGAGGACAGAACATCACTACCCTATGTTGAATCGATTCTACGGGAGACTTTTCGATGGCACCCCATTCTACCCCTTGGTAATGTTACTTGCTGTATTTATTTCGCCTGTGCTAAAAATGATAATATAGGTGTTCCACATGCCACCTCGAGCGATGATACATACAATGGTTATTTCATTCCGAAAGGTCTGCTATTCTTATCCACTGATCAAATCATTTGTAACATCGCACATCAGGAACGACTGTCATGTGTAACATCTGGTGAGCTAAATTCTCCACAGGTTTCGAGATACTAATGTCACATCATAGGGCTATTTCACGGGACGAAAAACGGTATCCGAATGCATCTCATTTTATCCCGGAGAGATTCCTAGATGTTAACGGCGCGTTAACTGATGATGACCCAGCGGGATACGTTTTTGGCTTAGGCCGGCGCGCATGTCCAGGTGAGTTGATCCACTTCACCGCCACATAGCATGCGATGAGCCAATGCTTTTTTTACTTAGGACGGTATGCCGGTGATGCCTCTGTGTGGTCTGCAATAGCGACCATGTTAGCCACGGTGGACTTTTCCTTTGCCAAGGATGACAATGGCAAAGTGATCGATTTCACCCCTCAATTCAACCCGGGACTCGTTCGGTACTTTGTTTCATCATCTCGTTCTCCCGACATTAACATTCGTATCGCTTTAGCTCCTTGATGAACTTCCCTTGCAATATTACACTACGTTCTCATGTGACCCCAGGACTCGAGGATTTCATCTGATCCGGATTATGACATGTATACAAGAACTCGTTTGGATTTCCTTGCAATGTGCAGTTCATGGGACGCTGTACCAGGGTGGTCTGGCACAGGTTGTTTGAAGTGCGGAGCAGTAGTCCCACGCCGTGTTGTTGATAGATACAACCGTAGCCTCCCGTTATAGAGGTTTGACCTTGGATTCCCTTTGTAGTCTGTCCCCGGTCCAACGCTGAAGTCCATGGATTGAAGCTCAAACCTAAACGAAAGAAGTGAACGCGTATGCTATGCACCATATATTCAGTTATACTCGTCTGTATGTGCCATGATTGATTTGGGGTACCATATCCATATTCACATGATGTACCCAGCTATATGACTCGAACGTACCCACCCTCAAAAACGTGGAGTTGGAAGTTCGATATCGTGTCAATGGATATTAGTAGGTCTTGCAAGTGAGGGCATTTACGGAGCGCTGTGAATAAGAATAACACACGAAATAAACAATAATACTAGCTCGCAAATAAAAAGGTGCGAATGCACTTCACGAACCTCACGACGAGAAAACACGATTCACGAAGTAGCGAAACTTGAACTTCGTGCAGAGAAAGAAATAAAAGGGCAAAAGAACTCAAAACGAGGATGGGATAGTTGTCAACAAGTGCAATATCACTGGCCATTGGCGTGCAAAGGAGGCACAACAATGTAACAGCACAAGACGAGTTTGCACTGGGATGGGTTGGGACTGTGCGGTCTCTGCACCTGGTGCGGTGATGTTAGTACCTGGAGCGGGTGTTGTGGACGTCAGAGGAGCGACATGCTGAGGTAACGATGATGACGTTTAGGCTTGCAGTTGACTGCGCTGCTGCTGACAAGTCTGCTGTGTTTATTTTCCTGGCCGCGAAGCAACAGCCAACGGTTGCAGAGAATATATTGAACCATGCCTATTTCAAACGTACGCGACGAAAGTCGAACCTTTCTGGCCTGTACTACTGTTGGAACTTCAACAGTAAGAGGACTGAGAGGAGAGAAGATGCTTGGCCGGTTTAATATGAGAACGACGAAAGGCCGAAGAGCTTAGTTTGAATATTGCTCATCGCGGCTGGCTGAGAGCACGCATGACAGAACGGGAAGTTGGGATTGCACTGCTTTAGGATATCAAGAAATGGTCCATATGACGTACTGTCTGATCATTCGATACACTCACGAGGCGAACGATCCGAGACAAATACAAGGCGTGGTGTCCCATCGGGTGGAAGAGAAAAGGACTAGAATGAGACTTGTTGGAAATTTCTAGGCAACATTTGAAGAGAATGGTTATTCGTATTTCCCTCGAAGTTGTGGCTCTTTCAAAGTTAACCAATCCTCGCGACCGCATCTCTTGAAGTTTGTAGAACTTATACAATTGAATGGAGGTCGAAGACCAAGTTTCTTGTGCGGTCGCTGCCAGAGTCTCGAACGTCCGATGATCCTAGGTATCTGCTTGGGTATTAGAATTGAACCATAACATCGATGAACTCACGACATTTAGATTTGTGATAAGCCAGATGAACACCAAAGATGGAAGGAGCTCAATGGAAGTGTTCACGCTCTTTTTCTTTTTCAACTTGCTAGGCGGGACCGGACACGGTACTTGGTTGTTCCCAAACTCCTTGAATTAAGCTGACTCTGACTTGCAGGGATTATAACGAGCCAAATATTGTTGCCTCCTCTTTTATCATTGCTCGAAAATCGGGCTTCGAAGGCTTCTTCAAGCTCAAATTCTATAGCTAATATCACAGGCATGCCGCAGACTCGGACACGCGCAAAAACTACAGCGTCCGCTCCTAGTACCCATGACCTTCCTTCTTCATCTCCTGCACCGGTAACTAGTTCTTCGCCAACTCGGGCTACACCGTATAAGCGCTCCAGGGGACCCGCAGCGGCATCAGCAGAACCGATTAAGAGTACTCAACCTCGCGTTCGTACACCTCTGACAATCCGCTTGCCAAGAGCATCGCTTGTAGGACATGCGACAACATTATCTATCGCAAAGAACACATCTACATCGTCTCTTACCGCTTCTGCACCTGCTGTTGGTATCAATATTGGTACTGGTGCTCCTATTCCCACCTCATCCATACGCACCCCCATACCTGCGCCTGCTCCACGCGTAAGTACACCACCTCCGACGTCATCAACTGTATCACAACCTACATCTACAACCTCTCCGCGGCCTCCTCCGTCGGCGCTGTCACCGGCTATAACCGCACCAAAACCTCCACTTGTATCATCTGCTTGCCTACCTGCCCCACCTATTTATACTTTCCCGCCACCCCCACCACCTCCAAATCATGTCGATGACCCTGCAGCTGCAGCGCGTGCCTCATCGACCATGCAACTCCCCACATCTGTGACACATAATGCCAGTGCAACAGCTCTATCAGCCCTACCCCCGCCATTAGCAAATACCTCGGTTTCCACTTCTCCGCGCTGTCCTACACCTCCCCCATCATCGCACACTTCACACTCCACATCAAATACTCTACGTCCTGTTCAGCGCACGCTAGCCATGGCTTCCGAATCGCAGATTACTAGCCGACAAGCAACTCAGGCTCAATATCCTACTCCATCCTCAGCAGGAGCCTTACCTTCCCCAACTTCTGGTGTAGACTTCGAGTCTGATTATGCAGTCGATGCAATGGAAGTGGATACGGAAGGCATTTCAGCGATGGTTAACAGTCGCAATAACTCGGTATGTTTCCTTCAGTCATTCTGGCTTATTCATTCGTCAACTTGTTTCCAGACAGCTCCAAAAACATCAGACAGGCATCGTGAGGCAAATAAAAAATACAGGCAGCGGCTGAAGGAAAGAATAAAAAATGGCGAGATGTATGTGCTCCCTGCTTCAATCTAACGGGTTAACTTATTGATTCCAATCAGTGACGAACTAGAAGCTGAGAGAATGAAAGAGAGGAAGCGGATTAATGCCCGTAATTCTCGGTGAGCCGAACATAATTGCTGCGTTATCATCAATTCAATCATCTTGGTAGTGCTCGAAGGAAACTGGCGATGCGCAACCAAGCAGCTAAAGATAATAACTCCATGTCAAGTGTCGAGCCAGGTCCGCTTCTCGCTTCTAGCATCGAACCATCTCTCCCTCCACCCGTTGACCCAGCCCCAAGTCCTGGCGATTTCTTGTTATGCCTCCCCGATACGAATCCACCAATGGGATCTTACTACTCCACGACCTTTCACGAAATTCTTACCAAAACTGATCCCAATACCGGGAGCAGCGACGGCGCAAGCACCACCTATCCACAGTTCGAGCACGATAGCCACCCCAGCTTCGACTTCAAAGCTGCTATGCCTCCTGCTGTCTTCCCACTCACCAAAGCCCGAGATTTCTGCGACGCCTGTACGATGACGGACCCCGCTCCAGATCTCTCAAAAGAAAGCGACATCCCCTCATCTCTAGAACCCATCGCCCCCGCCCTCGCCCGTCATCCCCACAGACAACTCACCACCGATCGCCTTCATGATTTCACCGCGAATCCACTACAGCTCCTCGATAAAGCCTTCCTCCTCATAGTCCCTGATCCAAGCAGTACCCTCGGGAAACTCGTTTTATGTAAAGTCCTAGAGTACCGGGTGTCTTCTGCTGGACATCGGTTTCTCGTGCAGTTTTGGGGGGACAAGAAAGCGAGTGAGATGGGTCTGGATAGGATGATGGAGGTGTTAGAAGGTGGGTACGAGATTGATCCCCCGCCTGCTGGTCCTAGTGCTGGACCTCAGGGGGCGGGGTTAGCGGGGAGAGTGTTTGGTGCGTTACGATCGTTTACGGGGTTTTAGATGCGTCCAGGAGGCGTTTGATCTTATGACTTTTATTTTATTTCATATTCCTTCCAACGCTGTTGTGTGTTGTATCTACTTTGTTATTGTGCTGCACTTCTCGCGTTGCTTTAGCTGGTGTGGATCTACTTTTACCTGCATACTGTCATTATCTTTTTTCGTTTGTTATTTTTTTTGGCTGTTTTACGTGTTACTTGCTTGTTACTTACTATGTTGTTATCATACAGATATTGATAGTAATGATGATGCGGTTTCCTTGCAGGCAATGTAGTCGGATTGAAGTCTGATCAAACGCCGGCCGAACTAGAGGCTATGCCGTGACGTCTACCAACAAGTAAAATAGCAAATGTGCTCTGCAGCCCGTAGCAGTCGCAGCAGTCGCGCAGCATTTTCACGTTGCCCCTCAAACACTTCCCCGGAAACCCAATTGCAATGGTTCGAGGCGTTTACCATAATGGTGATCTCGCGACATTCATGCAAGATCTGCATGTTTTTCATAACACAATGAAATCTAGGTGGGCATTTTGAGACGTTGGTGATGATCAGAGCAACACTACATGCATTCAACTGGAAGCTCACAAAGACAGTTATTGAAATTTACAGGTTCATCAAATCAACGCGCATACGATCTGCATTTTGGATCATTCCAAGGTGCAAGTCGAGCCATTCAGCTCGCAACTGAATAGATTCGACTGGGGTGCCTTGAAGTTATATTCCAATTCACGTGCATATGACGTGATGGCGGGAGTCCAACTAGGCAAAAGGGCGATGGAGGAAAGGCCTATTATAATTGGAGAATTTGAGACACAGTTCGGCATTTGACTGTAGCGGGTCGTCGGAGCCGGGAGAGCTGCCGGCAAAACTGAGCAGTTTTGCCAACCACACTATCTGAGGTTTGAATGATGAAGCGATGGGTAAGATCTGGACTCCTGAGACCAGTGATTGGAAGCGTTCTGAATACACACGCTCCTGCAGGTTCTGCCAAAATGTCTGCCATCTAACAGTATTAACAATTCTGCCAAATCTATCAGAATCGTGAGCAAAAGTGTACGCAGAATATAAAAGCTGGTCGTCGTCCCAGTGTTCCCTCATCCTCAGAGATATCATTCAACTTGAAGATCCTCCCTATAAATCATCTCGCACAGAAAATGCGTCTCTCCTTCCTTGTCGTTATTGTTACTTTGACAGCATCTATGTCCGTCGGTGCATGTACCGAATTGGGACATTCCTGCTCGAGAACAGAAGATTGCTGTGTGGACTATGTTTGTAACGGTGTCGTGAGTATGAGCAGCTACCAGGATCAACCGCATAACTCACCTGTGCGCCTTAGAGTGGCAATCGCACCTGTGCACCTTAGAATGGCAATTTGAGGTGCCTGCCGTGAAGAAGTCAAATCTGCCTTGCGGGGTGTTTGGATATGGAATCAGCGAATGGGCAAATAGACCGTCTCGCATTTGTCAGAAAAGCATCCATGTATGACTGAGTCTAGCGCTCGAAGGATGTATGAAGAAAATGCATGAAACGTACTGAATAGACGGTCCTCGCCAACTGGTGTGCAAATCGACCTATCGATTCAAAGACCAATTAGAATGCGAAGCGTCAATGATTGTTATTGATGAAAACATAGAAACAACGAGACGACAAAAGGAGGATATAAAGAATGAATGCAATTGTCCATGTTCTAACACAATCATTAGCCGTCGTCGGTGGACGGGAGACGCGCAACAGAGAATCAGCACAACATGCGCCCATCATTTGGGGTTCTCGACGTGTTTCGCCTTGTTGCTAGCTAGTTCCGGCTGCCGGACAATATACAATGCCTGCGAGAACACATCGCCGAAAAGAGGCACCTTCTTGTCATCTAGTGCAGGAACATCGACGACAGGAGGACTGTGACGGGAGGAAGTTCTAGGTTCTGGGCATTGCTGAGGTTTAATTGGTTCATCAATGTCAGGTGGGGAACGTTGGGATAGTTGGGGAAAACAAGTGAGGAGAGCAGGTGGACATTATCTCCAGGTCCATAGTGTAAAAGCACTACGGCCGCAGCGATGTAGAAAAGCGATTTCGGGGTCCAGACGGCGATCTGCTGTCTCGAGAAGCCCACTTGAGCCACTGCTGAATCCGGCGATTAGCTTCTTTTCACATCTGAGATTGAACATATCCACATTACAAGCCTTTCAAAATAAAGCATGTGAAATTTTACCAGCACTCTGCAGAACAGTTAATCCTGCTGATGGGCCCAGTCGGCCCTCGTCACAGGTCACGGAAGTGTTCCACAGCAATCCAAACTGACAGACACAGTGCGAGAACCTCTGTCGAGCATCGGTTCAATTCGATGAATATCTGGGGGGCGTCACTAGTACAACAGGCCATCGATTGAGATGGACATCACATTCGTGTTATTTGCGCCGCAGATCGATCGAAGCACGGCCTTCGTTCGCCCTCTTGGAACTGGCTCTCGATATCCCACATGAAAGTAATTTCGCACCCAACAATTGAGGATGTGGTGGTGGCATCCATTGACACGATCATTCTCACTAACGTCAGTCTCTCTACGGACATATCTCAGATGACACTCATCAATTTTGCATAAGAGCAAGCGCGTGGGGATGCCAGTCACAGTATATTGATAATTGCACGAATTAGATACGCATGTCAACGGCACCATGTCATGGGTGATGGATCGCCATACAAAACTCTAGAAGAAGTACTTCAAGTCCATGGCGGCCATTGCTGAAATCTATCTCTGAAAGACAATTTTACTACAATCCAGTTCCGAGAAGATCCACAAATTCTGAACGGATAATGAGAGCATGGTGAAATATTACAAGGAAAGACCATAACGAAGCAAAAATGATAAGACTGTTAATGACAAGAGGATAGAATGGCACAGGGAAACAAAACACCGAGTCAATTCCGTCGTAAATTGTGGGGTGAAGTTGATCATTTCCCCCTGGTCATCCTTAGCAAAAGAAAATTCGACCGTGGCCAACATGGTCGCAATAGCAGACCAGAGTGGTATCACCAGTGTACCGGCCTAGTGAAAGAGTAACTCAACACACACATCATACGAGAGTAGGATAACCCAACCAACCTGGGCATACACGCCGGCCAGTGTATTCCGCAGGGTTATCATTGGTCAATGCCTCGTTAGCGTCCAAGAACCTCTCTGGTATGAAACGAGATGCGTCAGGGTACAGCCTTTCATCCTGTGAAATATCCCTGTAATGTAACATTAGTATCCTGAAAGATGGGGAGAATCTTGGTATCTGACCATATATTGAATATGACAGCTGTTCCTGGAGTACAAAACTACAAATGATTGGTTCACTGGATGAGAACAAAAAACCTTTTGGAATGAATATATATCATTACGCGTGGTAGCATGTGGTATACCTATAGGATCATCTTAAGTGAAGGCGAGATTGCTCAGCGAGGAAAACTACCAAGGGGTGCAATAGGCTGCCATCTCATAGTCTCCCGCAGAATTGATTCAACGTATTGTAGTGATGCACTGTTTTCAAATGTAGGTACGCGATCTTGTCCAATCACTGAGTCGATTTCCGCTTGTGCGCGTCGCGGAAAATCTGGGTAAGACACCATGGCGAGAACAAAGCCATCAGGGTTGAAACCGTCTGTAAAGAGGCTGAGCGCACACAGTATGGTTGGGATATAAGCTGACTGACTCATCCACCTGCATAACATGCAATTGTCAAGAGCATAGCGTCCCTCGTAAAAAGTGACAAACCTATCATAGCAGTAGTAGGCCGAGCTAGTAGCAGTTGCCTTCACATCAGTCTCGAACATTAGTTTGGATCACGCCTCATCTTTCTCCTTCATCCGTCGCAAATTTTCTGCTATCATTGACAATTGGTCAAGTGACGAGCTGTCGGCCTTTGCAAGCATAGAGTCAGTACCTGGGACCAAACCAACAGAGACAGGGCCCACCATATGCTGCTGTGTATACCGAAACGGCACATCGGTCATTTCTCTCATGCGATTGGCCGAAGGTCGAGCATTGAGGATCCCCAACACCAGTCAGGTAACTTCAGTACTGTGCGACGATACAAAATGTTGACTCTTTCCGTGAGAAAGGATGCTAAGCTTACAAAAGGGTAAGGCCTTGAGCAGAGCTTCTCTCTCAGAGGTCATCATGTCAAGGCCAACAGTCAGTGCATTTTCCATGATTTGAACCAGAGGATCATCACGAGTGCTGGTCCGGTAGTCATATACAACTGACAGCGAGACAGCGGACGAGAACCTATAGATAGGTTGATAATTGCTCGAAATTTGCAAACATATCAGCAGGTTGACGTCGCAAAGTGGGAATGAGTCCATAGATCAGGTTGACGATCATCTCACGAGCCCCTCTGATCTGCATCGGACGAAACCTGAGTGCAGAGTCGAACCGGAAAGTTTGATGGAAGTTTCGTCGACAATGAGATATACCTCATGAATGCAAAGTTCATCGACCAGCCACATCTGTTTTGCAAATCAGATTGATTGAAAACACCTACAAACGTCCTCTTAATCCCAAAGAGAGATTGATCCGAGCGCATGGGTGACGCAAATATCGATTGCGAGGAGAGTCAGACACAGGTGGGGAGGAAGGAAGTTAAATTGAGTGTGTGCAGTCCACATGTCCTCCATCCATCATGAGTGGTGCGAAGCAGGACGACGACGACCAAAACCAATGAAAAATCCGCAGCAGTTCACTCCACACACAACGTCCGCCGCTCCATCAGTTGTGCCTTGTGCATGTGTTTGTATTGGTTGCACTTGAGACGCTTGTGCCCCTGCTGGCTGACCTGATTGCATTGAATTGTCGGCCTCGTTGCCATTTGTGCGTTGCATGGCTGCGGCCGCTTCCGCATCGGTTTCAGGGACAATGGCATATCTCTGCGTTGTGTTTCAATGGGATCAAGGGAGAGCAAAGGCAAGCCACTCACATCTTCATCTTGAGCCAGAGGTACATTGACGATGCTGCTTGACTTTTTTAGAGGACGTAAGCTGAAATTCCAATATCGGGATTTGCGAGGGGATGGTGGGAGCGTATCTCTAGGTTGGGCACTGGACCGGAGGGAACCAAGCAATCTGCGCCAATGAAGGAACGATGGACTCGGAGACGGAGCTGCACGACTTGAGTCGTTGCCGAAGAAATCATTGCCCTGTATCAAAGTCAAATTAGTAAGAGCTAAAGAACGAAAAATTCTACTGACATATTTTGCCGAGCCTCTGGGATTGCCCTGTTGTGTGAGATGCAGAATGGACATTAAGAATCTAGCGAGACATGAGAGAATACAAGTTCCTCACGATTGGTTGCCGCACAACTCTCGGTTGGGCTGGATGTCCCTGGTATAAAGTGAGACGTGGTGTGAAAGAGCAGCAGAGATGACTTGCCTTGAACTTTCTATCCGCACCCTAAATCGTCAAAACTGTTCAGCAGGGAAATAAAGCAACAAAGCACATACATACCATAACTTTGAGTGCCGCCTCCAAGCTCCATATATATATATTTGTGTCTGGTCCAGAGCTGGCAATGTATTTTCCATCGGGGGACATGGCAACAGCAAAGACTCTGTCATCATGCAAGGGTGAATCTCCTACTGGCTGATTGGTCTTGAGATCCCAGATACGAATGGAGCAGTCTTCTGATGCGCTAACAATATAGCGTTCATCAGGAGTAAGACAGAGCGAGCTGACGTAGTTGGTGTGACCCCGAAAAACAACGAGTTCCTGTCCATCAATCGCCCGCCATTTTCGGATGGTACGATTGATTGACCCAGAGAATATATGTGCGCCGTCCTTGGACCAACACAATGACGTCACCCACCAGTCATCGATCTTGATGAGCAGTTTGCCGTCCTTTGACCACACGCAGATTACCATATCCACACTGCCACTCGCGAATTTGTCGCCTTGTGGAGCATATTTGACAGTTTGGACCCATCCACTGGCCTCTATTGGTGGTGCTGTTTGTCGACCAGTATCCGGGTTCCAGCGTCGTATGGTGCCATCCTGCGATCCACTTGCTATCTCCAGGGCATTGGGAGACCAATCAAGGCACCTCACTGGAGCATCATGCCCCTCCCACGGATCTCCGATCATGCTGCCCTCCTTTATATTCCACAACCGCAGTAAGCCGTCTGCACTTCCACAAACGACCATTGTCTCATCCGGGGAGACTGCCATTGTGACTATCACTCCCTCATCACTATTCAAAGGTTTTCCTACTGGCTCTCCGTCTCTTTCCCACTGACGAATCGAACCATCATCAGATACGCTCATTATATTGCCACTGGTATCCAAGTAGGCAAGGTCCCATATGCGTTCAGTGTGACCCTCGATGACGCACTCAGGTATCAAGCTTCCTGCCGGACGTTCTGGCTTGGGTTTCTTCCACGACGTAGTCCGATTCTTATGATTGACAAAGTAGGACCGACCCAGTGGTGAAATGTACCATTCGTATCTCGGATCAACAAGATCTCCAGGATCATCTATGGTCAACCGTGAGTTCGTCGTTCCTTGTCGTGATTTCGTCGCTCACCTAGTCGCACTCCTGGTAAAGGTCGGTTCCACGAGGACATTACGAGCGTATGATCTTGATATCGTGTTTCAGCATCCGACGACGTCTTATACTGATGCCAATTAGGAGGAAGCGCTTCATTCCCGCCTGCTTCCAATTGAGTAAGCTAGTGGGTATCATGAGGGAGCTGCTCACCTTTCCAAAGTGCATCCTGCCGGTGCTGTGCATCATATGGTGGTGGATCCTTCGCACTCGTTTGATATATCGGCGAGTGCAGTAGCCCTTCTCCCCATCTCGTCGATGTGCTTGACTCGGCCTCTTCGTGTGGCATGACCTTGATAAATAAAGGATGCTAGGTTGTGCAGACGGACCGGACAGTGAAATACTGCACAAAGTCGATAATCGAGGGAAAGGAGAGATACAGGGTGAAGACGAAGAGAACTGCTATACGAGCCAGTTTTGCATGCTGTGGTTGCAGGCGCCTTGCTGAAACCGCATGTCAGTGGCCGTGTTACCAATCGAATCAAGTACCCCTCGGTCCGGTTCTAATTTTGAGGCAGTGGGGCGGCCGTTCGACGTCCATTGATTTGTTATGTGGACCAATATGAGCGGGTGCATGCACATCTCGAATTTATACGCCGTGCATAGCGCATAGCAAGCGTACCCCCCACCAATAGTGAGAAGTAATTACTAAATGACAGAGATGTAAGGGTCACTGTGCAATATTGCTATGATCAATATCCCCGGGCGTTGATACAGCAAGTATCTGGAGTCTGATTCTGCACCATTCTATCACGACACCACAAGCCAGGCTGCCCATCCCCATCGCTGATCAGTATCACCCATTGAACTATCGAGTTCCAGGCCGTCGAAGTGAAGCCGATGAGTTTGCTGTAGAACCTGGAAGATATATAAGATACGTTCCACAAATCCTGGACAGAAGACACCATTGCATGGGACATCAGGCCTCATTATTCAGTGAGAATGCAATCACAAAGCCAACAGCGATCATCCGAAAGTTTTAAAAGCAGTATGACGAACTCAAAATAGAGCTCCTTTCCACCACTTGCTGACCTTGGCTACAGAGTAGCGTGTACTCTTAGCCACACCAGCGCTTGCTATGCCCTTCCGTGACTGGACAGTTGCTGGGTACCGCACGGTCCTAATTATCTCTGGTAAGGAACATGAACATGAAGATCTCAAGATACAGACGGAAGAACATACCAGAGTTAAGAATCAAGGGAAGCTCCTTGTCGCCTGCGATACGGAGCCAATAAGCGCTGTCATCCGCCTCTCTAGGCGGACCACGCCCCTCGGCACGCTAATGAACGTGCTTGAGGAGCTCTTCTTAAGATACGCTGCCCTCCCATGCGGACTGGTATCCTGTTCCACGTTCTTGGAAGCGGAAGGCCCTGCGCAAGCCTTCAATACAACTGGACCTCCTGACGAGAAACCATATTTTCCACCTTTTCTCGATTCTCAGCTGGGAGCACCATCCGAGGGTCACCAGAGTAACTTATTCCTGCTATAGTTTTGAATAGCTCGCGTTGGGTAAAGGATTCCGGGAGCATGAGAAGGGCGGTGCGAAGCGCAGAGGTGAGATTGACTTGCTGAGTTAGTCGTACGCGTGCATCGTCTTTGATGATACGTAGAGGCTTGTGCATTCTCCCCGCGAGATAAAGCGTGCGCCAGTTAAGTAGGTCAGCGCATAGCGTGTCGACGGTTGTTACTCCAAACTTGATATTCCATGTCAGTAAAAGTAAGCGAATAGCAGAATGGTATGAACAAAAGTGACGCACGACCCCCTTCATCGGCACAAAAGTATTGAACCAAAGTCCAGGGCTGAGCTCTTGCGTTTTGGAGACAAACGACGAGCCTAGCACGCGTGCATGCAGGGGATAATGACAGGTATGCTGTTGCATGTTGATTGAGCGCCAATGATCAGGATGTATGAAGTCCAGCATCGGCCTATCTTCCTTGTCCTTCTGCTTCTCATATCCAGCTTGCTCAAAAATGCCAGATCCATAGGCAAACGCATATCGAATGGGTGCGTCAAAGTCTCTTGCGATATTTCTAGAAGGGCGCGAGTGGAGTCTGGTACCGGTAGGACTTGGTTCCGCCCGAAGCTTGGATGAAGAGTTGGAAGTGCTTGTCGTGAATGGGGAATGGCCGGACGGGGGCGCGAATAGAATTGCAACTGACGAGGCTTGCTTGTCTCTGGCTTTGAGAGGTGAAGCAGTGAAGTGAGGACAATGTGAGAAATAGTGACTACTTGTGGAGTCGGTGGTCAGTGAGTCCCAGTGAAAATCGACAAGAATGACGTAGATACATGTAGATATAGATCGAAAAAAATACTATCATTCGACGGGAAATGCACAATTTACACTTATTGCTGAATAGCAACACAACAACAACACATATTCGTATCGGATCTACTGTAGTGTATACTTTAGGTCTCTGTGCATTAGGCCCAACAAGAATTTTTTAATTTTGTTGCGAGCTTGTTGCAGCGGCAGCACTGGAAGTTGAGGTGTCGAAAACACAATAGAAATGCACAATTTCGTCACACTATGTCACGCGCGGCACCTCGGCCAATACACAATGATATTCACAGTCCGACAGCGTGCAAAGCGAATGAAAGTCCAGTGTTCCGCACCGTTCATAACTTCAAGCTTCAATAACGAGCTCCAAATCAAATTTCATTGAGGGAATAATATCTAGTAATAAACACTAGGATGTGCTGAGTGATCATTATTTGCTGAAACTCTATTTAATGGTGCAGGAAGGCCATGCAGGGGGTAAGGCATGTATCTGCCAGTGGACGGCCCAGCATGTAGCTGTGGTGGGAGGTCTTGTGAAGTTCGAAGAGGACGAGCCCCTTCTGGGGCTGGCATGTCATAGACATAGGGGCGCACAGTCTCCTTTGAAATAGGACGTCCAGTTGCACCCAAGAACTTCATCCAATCAATGAGAACCTCCTCTTGGGCTGGTGTAAGGTGCCGTTGTTTTGCATGCGCCTCGTCTCGTGGCAGAGTCAACCCTTCACATCTCCTACGCACTGTGGAATATATGTGCTCGACACCATGCATCTTGGCTGCTTGTAGGAGGCTTTTAGTTTCACCCCCACGCCATGTATCGATTGCATCCTTGATACGTTTTTCACGATCCTCGCGTGTGAGAGGAGGTTGTGAATGTGGTGAAGGGCGGTTGCGAAAAACTCGAGCTGTCCTTGGCATTGGTCGACTGTCCTTGTAATGTAACAATGTCCTCTGGTGTCTTCAAAGGAACAGATGCTGGTATGTGCCGATTCTGCCGAATGCAAAGAAAGCGGAGACTCAACCAAGCCGAGAGTGTGATTTCCCAATCTAGCCTGACCGTCACGCTTTGCTCATGAATCGCGAATAGCATGCTGTGGTGGTGTCCTATTGACATAGAAACACCTGGAGTAGATTCAGGATGGTGCATTTCACATATTTTGAACTTTCTGTGTTGATAGGTTAATGGGATCTGGGTGGATCTTGGATTTAGTGTCCAAAAATCACTCATTTTGGGCACACTCGCACAATGTTTCATCTCGGGAAGGCTTCACAGCACCGATTTTAAAATTTTGAATTGGTAGTATTATTGAATGTATGCTAATAATTGTCCACCAGCTGTTCCGAATGAAATATATGTAGAGTGGTGAGCTCTGGAGTGCATTGTGCATTATCCATCGATTGTGCATTCCGAATCAGGTGATAGTATGAGGAAATGAAATTTTTCGTTATGTTTCGACCTCTTTAGAAAAGTGGGACTTTTCGAGACGAAAAACGATAGAGACCGAAACGAACTTTTAATGCTTCGATACAATTTTAGTTGGCTTTAGATGGGTTTTAGATGCAAACATGTGCTGAAAATGTTCCAATTAGATGGCATGAATAGGTATCTAATGCCATTGAATGATGTATCTATAGGTATCGCTATGGTTAGGTAGTGGTATCGCTGCGCCCGCGCCCGCCATCCCGCCTCGTATCCATCCGCTACTCCTCGTCTGTATCATCGCCGGCGCCGTTCCTTTTGGTTGGTCCAGCCGAGCCGAGCTATAAGGCAAATCATTGTTAGTATGAAGATACTCGCGGATATCATGAATACCACGCACCTGTAGAGCCGCTTTGTGCTTGTATACCTCCAATAATAGTGCTAGTCAGTAGATAAATGACATCAATACAAAAACAACATACCTCTTTGTCAGTCTTCGATAGACCGTTCCAGTAGGTTGCAAAGACACTTGCCGGTTCTTTCTGATGGCTGTTCGATTGCCATTCGAGGGCACAAAGATTCCTATAATAATAATAGTGTTAGCCTTACTTGCTGTGACCGTAATAGATAAATCTTACCGTGCCGTGATCTTCGAGCTCACACGCATGGGCTTTGTGCTCGGCTGACGCTTCTTTGCAGGTTGGGCCTTCGAGTTGATTGCACTGGGAGTGGGCTCCGTGGGGGTTGCTACCAGGAGTTCCATCTTGACAGCGAGGGAAGCTGCATTGGTATCCGATGGGTCGTTGGATGGAGGGGTGATGATAGTCGGCTCGGCGCTAGTGGTTCCAGAAGTGGCAGAGTCGATGGAGGCAGGAGCTTTCTTTGGGATTGGCTTGGGGCGAGGTTTGAAGACAAGATTAGAACTAAATTAATAGTATCAGTAGAATGGAATTATCAATAGAGCGATCACTTACAGAGGATTGTTGACCTCCACAGTAATCACTTCCTTCTCTTTTCCTTTGTCGGTACGGGGAGGTGGGGTTGGTTCACGTTCTTCCACTTCAACTCGTTGTCTTTTCAATGCTGGTTCTGCGACAGGGTCAATATCAATGTTAACTCGTTTCTGAGAAGCTGAAGATGAGGAAGGAGAGGTAACCGCAGGCATTGAAGAAGATGAGGAAGGGGGGGTAACAGCAGGTGTCGCAGATGGTGAGGAAGAAGGAGGGGTAGCAGCAGGTGTTGAAGCCAGTAGGGACTTGTTGTTGTTGTTGTCATTGTCGGCAGTCTCTATGTCTTCGGACTTGACATGACCGCTAGTTTGTTTCTTCACAACGTGGTAGTTGTACCATTGGGAATAGTTGACGATCATTAATTTCATAGCTTTCCAATTGTCAGTGCATAGACGGAGTTCAATGTAATGTTTGCGTAGCATGTGAATAAGCCAGTGTAGGACTTTGAGTGATGCTTGGCCAATGGATTCGGGCGCGAGACCTTGAGATTCGAGTTGTCAAAAACATGACAGCATGAAAGGACGGATGGTTTTTGCCCGTTGTGCAGACACCGGCTGACCAGCTTGGTCTTGCAGGTAGGTAGGCCTTATACCCACTATTGATCTTCTCTGCAGGATTACGAGGAGGTCGATCAAATGAACCTGGCAGAAAGGGTGTTGCATCTGTGATCAGAGATCCATGTGCCTTCCAAGTCGCCTTCGTCAGAACAGCCCAGGCCCATGTGGATTTATCATCCGTAGTCTCGGCTCTAAAGGTTCCTCTCCAGAGGGGTAGAAGGAGATCGCCGGTATTGATGGCAGCGATGTGCATGATGTCAGAGCCAAAGCACAGTGGCACCAGCAAAATACGGTCAGTGTCGAAGCCACAGAAGATGCTTGGTTTTGTAATGCCTGTCTCGAGGCGTGCAAGCTCGTATTCGGCCATGTTGGAACAGCAGATCACATGCTTGAGGTTCTGTTCATAATCAAATGATCCGGGAAGGGGAAGCCGATCAATGAAGAAGTCGGGGTGATCAGGTTGATTAGTACCTTCAGGTTGACGTAGGGCAGGATAGTACGTAGGTGCACCTGGTTTGTGTCTCCCTGGGAGTCCGCAATAGAGACGACATGCAAATCTGCCATGGTGACCCACAAGGCCAGTAAGAAATGCCATCATCAGGAAAACCCTCCCCAGACAAATTTACTTAAAGATGTAACATTAGAACTAATCCTGCGTTATTATATCTAAATTTTACAAATTCAAGTTTTAGCTAGCTTAAGTCGGTTTTTTTACCCCCTAATAAAAACACAAGAATTAGCAACTATTTTCACTAATTCAAACACATTAGCATGACTTTTAGAATTGATTTTTTGATCTTAGACGAGGGTTCCAACCAAATCAGACAGAATAAGATACAAGAACAAAATTAAATTTGATTAAAAATGGGTATATGGGCAGTAGGTTAATTTAAATAACAGTGCGCGCTATGACCAACTGGGAGACTATGTATCAGCTTCATGATTCCGTATTGTACACTATGAAAACGAGCGGGGGATGATTCAGTCTTCTTCCATATTGTCAAGGTCAAGTAACTCGAATGCTTCGAGCTCAGCAGCATGGCCACCGGTAGTGGCGCCGCTGTATCGCAACTTCCTGCAAGCAAAGTGAGCATCGAGGCAATACTACCTAAGTGGAACTCACTGTGCAGCCTCATAGATGTCGGCCATCATACAGTGGAATTTTGCAGGTGCGTCCTTCTTCAGTTTTTCCAGGAACCTGACATGGTAGTTGTATGTCTCGCTGAATAAATTTCCTGTAAAGTTGAATTTTGATGATGAACCTTGCGACTTCCACAGAAGGGCTGTGTACACCTTTGCAACGAGTTAAACAGCACATCCGTACAATGACGACAAGCACATTACTGCAGTTGCAACCAATGCCAGCAAAGGGATAGGGACTTCGGGGTGCTGGCCTTTGTTGTTGGCAATTTCGACGAAGCGTTCCGCAAATTTGATGGCAATGGATTTCGAGCTATGAAAGAGCTGCCGATATATTAGGAAAATTAAGAGTTCACCCTGGTAGGGCTTCTTTCCAATGGGCGAAGCCTCGTTATTGATCTGTATAATTTCAACAATGTCAGTAGTACAGGCAAGGGGAGAGATCTCACATCAAACTTCAAGGCGTATATATATGCAAACTTATCCAATAGCCTTCTCGCTGCAGCTTTCCCAGTATCGGTGTGTCCAAGGCAAAAGTAACCATCGGCATGCGCACATGCGTCTTCCTTCAGCTCACAGCGCAATATTGGAACACGAGCATCCACCTCACATATGGTTAGAGACTGATATGAAAAGGTGCGAGTTGAACTCACCAAGCTACCAAGTTGTGACGCATACCGTTCGTCCGATTGAAGACATTCTTTGATTGAATGCACACCACATTTTTTGGCGACTACTATCAATGCTTGCAGTGCGACTTGGTTCTTGTCGACCAGTTCAGGATAGCCGTTGGCGAAATAAAGGTGGCACTTGACTTCCACAATTGTGGACTGAAGAACTCTATGAGTCTCTAAGTTCTGATCAAGTAATTTCACCTTTCCACTTTCTGTTTTAATGAGCAAGGCGATACTCTGAGTCTTCGCGTCAGAAGTAAGTTTCCGAGTCGGTGCAGTGCCTTCATTGTCAGAAAGTTGAAATTCTGATGAGTCACCACCAGTCGAGCAATCTTTAATGGACTCTGAAACTGCACATTCGACATCCATATTGGCCCAGGTAGGAGTCTCTACCGCTTGTTTGTGATGATCTTGGGCCAACTTGGCTTTTGAAGTGCCACATGATTTTGATGCTACCTGCTGCTTGTTGGTGACGACCGACACGACCTTCAAAGTTTCAAACGTGAGCTCACAAGCATATGATATAGCAAAGCTGACCTCATCTGAAAGCCTCATCGCAGCCAAATCTTCATCCTCACCATCAGTGGCACTGCTCTCATTACCGTCTGAATCAGTTAGTAAGCTATCCCTGACTCGGTTTGTCCCTGGACCGACTCGCATCAGAGTCAGCACTCTGCTCATCTTCATCTTTAGGCAATGCCACATCTTGCATAGCATAAGTTTGGCAGAGTTTTGCTGGTCGTCGATACTGCGCTGCACACGATGATTATGTGAGACTCGAACTTCCTTATTTGTCACGGCGACCTAGGCTGACCTTCAACCATCAGTGGAGCTTCCAGCAAGTCATCATCCGAGTCGCTATCCACCATGTCGTGATGATGCTCTGCCAGTGCCCAATGTAAGTACCATAACCGAGTTTTAAGTGTATCAATGGACTCAGTGTTGACAGCTTTCTTGATGCCACAGTCCTGTTTGACTTGCCAGTGGAGCTGGAGTTCCGACTTGGAGTAGGCACCAGTGACGTGCCAGTTCTCTTTTTGGGGGCAGGACGGTCTTGGCCTGATGTTACTGTTGCATTCTTGCGTCTTGGTTTGTCTTGCTTCCAAACTGAATCTCAGGTCAGTTTGATTTATTGATGGTGTTTTTGGTCGCTCACCTGCGTTTTTGATAGCTTTTTTCTTGGCACCACGCGCTTCTGTCAAGCCTCACAGTCAGTCACTTGCTGAGTTGCTTATACTCACTTACCTTGATCCTGCCGAGGTAAAGTCATTTATTATTATTTCTTTGTTTTTGAGACTCAAAAGAATAAAGGAGTGTTGAGGGACCTGTGCAGATTTTTTTTTAAACGAGTGTGAGTGACAGTCAAACGGAAGGGAATGGGACTGAAAATTTTACTAACACAATGTAACAGGGCAATTATGTAGCAGCAGTGAAGGGTGCTAAACTGACTTAGTATGTTTTCCCTCACTTTGCTGGCTGCAGTGCTAATATCTGCTAGGTTGATCCGGCCACCAATGACGGCAAATTGGACCATCTCTTCGCGACACCATCATACAGCCCGTTCTGCTCGCTATGGCTGCTGTACATGGTCCCCGGGCCATAATACCTACCCACCCTTCCCCATTTCAGAATACCCAGAGTGTTCCTCATTCACAAATGGGCTATCATCCTGCACTGTTGGTCAGTTTTTAGTAGCCGCTCGTCATATTCATATGGTTGATCGGGCACTGACTACCAGGCAGTGCTAATATCTGCTAGGTTGATCCGGCCACCAATGACGGCAAATTGGACCATCTCTTCGCGACACCATCATCCAGCCCATTCTGCTTGCTATGGCTGCTGTACATGGTCCCATAATACCTACCCACCCTTCCCCATTTCGGAATACCCAGAGTAGAGTGTTCCTCATTCGCGAATGGGCTATCATCCTGCACCGTCGGTCAGTTTTTAGTAGCTACTCGTCATATTCATATTTGCATATACCGTAACTTTAATAAGGTGGGTTAGTCCTTGAACTTAGTATTTGTTCGGGCCATTACTTACCACACCCTTGTTTCAGCTTCGTCATCCCTCCTGGCCAAATCCCCCACTCGTATCGGTACCCTTGGTCAGTCTTTAGTAGCCGCTCGTCATATTCATATTCATCCCCCACTCGTATCACTTCAGCTTCATAAGTATGAATGATCCAGGTTATCGCATGTATTCAGCTTGTGGCCGTGATGATCTCACTGTGACTGGTCTCAGCCAGCATATCGCAAAGAGTCGCGACCCACATTGTCGCACACTCTACAGCCAGTCACGATCAAGAACAAACAACGAAGCCGAGCTTGCCATGGATGAGGGAGACTACACCGGAATTGGCAATGAGGATGAGTTAGAGAGGCCTGCCAGTGCTGCGAGTGAGCATGCAGGTGATAGTGATTTTGATGAGGATGATCTTGATGACCATCTACTCTTCGAACCTGAATGGGAGGCTGCACCATTGCAACCTCAGGCTGATGAAGACTACGACCCGGAGGATGATGTGTTTGCCTTCGCAGATGACGAGTTGGAGGATATTCATCAGGATGCTTGTCAAGACATTGAGGCTCGCGTACAAGGCCGGTCTGGTTTTGTTAGGGTGCCTTATCCTGATCCACGTGCTGGCCGAAGTATGTTGCATGGTTCCGTTGACCATGGCGCCAACATGGCATATGGGGCACATCTTGCCAATGATGATAATCCATACCATCCTTTTAATTCCCAAATCGAATGGGAGGTTGCGAGATGGGCGAAAGTTCGCGGAGCAACGTCTACAGCATTTACGGACCTGCTCTCCATTGATGGAGTAAGTTTCTTTCGCTTCACGAGTACTACTCATTAATAGCTAATATTACTAGGTTAGTGAACATTTAGGGTTGTCATTCAAGAACACCAATGAACTGAACAAGATTATCGACCACGAACTTCCAACTGGACGCCCCAAGTTCCAACAGGAGCAGGTCGTTGTTGCAGGAGAATCATTTGATGTGTATTACCGCGACATCATTGAATGCATCAAGTCACTGTATGGCGATCCCGACTTCGCAAGATACCTTACGTTCGCGCCGGAGCACCATTACACTGACGAAGATCAGACTGTTCGTCTGTTTCATGACATGCATACTGGAAAGTGGTGGTGGAACACGCAGGTAAGAACTCTTAATGTGACATCAATTGGACTTCATAACTTACAATGCCTCAGAAAAAACTTGATCAGCATTGTCCGGGTGGGACCATCATTCCGATTATCATCTCAACGGACAAAATGCAAGTCACTATGTTTCGCAACAAGTCCGCATACCCAGTGTATCTCACCATTGGTAATATCCCGAAGGAAATTCGTCGCAAACCTTCAGCGCGGTGCTCACATTCTTCTGGCCTATCTACCAACTACTTCGTCTCGAACACATCACCAACAAGGCTTCACTGCCGTCGGTCTATCGCCAACCTATATCACTGCTTGCCTGAGTCATGTGCTTGCTCCTTTGCAACATGCTGGATTAGAGGGCATCAATATGCGCACTGGAGATGGTGCTCTTCGCCGCTGCCACCCTTTATTTGCGAGTTTTGTTGGTGATTATCCAGAGCAACTTCTCTGCAACAGGAATCAAGTTCAGCGACTGCCCGACATGTGATGTTGAGAAGGACGACACAGAAAGCAATACAGTACAACTTCACCTACGAAAAATAGGTGAGGTGCTGGATGCACTCGCGGCACTCGATCAAGGAAATCTTGCCTTTGTTCGCGCATGTGCCGTGGTAGGAATCAAACCTGTGATACATCCTTTCTGGGAGAAACTCCCGTTCGCGAACATCTTTCAGAGTGTCACACCTGATGTGTTGCATCAGCTATATCAGGGCTTGGTGAAACACCTTTTGGCATGGTTAGAGGCCGCTTGTGGAGCCACGGAAATCGATGCTCATTGTCAACGGCTTCCTCCCAACCATCACATTCGATTATTCACCAAAGGTATCACCACCTTATCGCGTGTAAGCGGCACCAAACATGCGCAGATATGCCGCTTCCTCCTCGGCATCATAATTGACATTCGTCTGCCCAACAATCTCAATGCAGGTCGCCTTCTACGAGCTGTATGGGGGCTACTTGACTTCGTGTACCTCGCGCAATACCCTTGCCATAGTACCGAGACCCTTCAGTTACTGGACGAGGCGCTAGACCTTTTTCATGAGAACAAGCTCATTTTCATCGATCTTGGGATTCGAACCAATTTTAATCTACCGAAGTTGCATGCTGCTCGTCACTATCCTCGGATGATCATGCAGTTCGGCTCAACTGACAATTATAACACAGAGTACACAGAACGGCTCCATATCGACTTGGCGAAAGATGCCTACCGCGCTATGAATCACAAGGATGAGTTTGCCCAAATGACCCGCTGGCTTGAATGAAAGGAGAAAGTATTAAGACATCAAAAATATGTTAGTTGGCGACTTGCTGGTAGCCACGAGTTGGATCCTTACCATTCACGCCCACCAGATATGACATTCAGTCGTAAACAAGTCATGGTGAAACACCCCAGCGCAAAGTCCGTCAGCCTCGAAATGCTGGCTACAGATTATGGTGCTACTCATTTTCGAGATGCCCTTGCACGCTATATTGCTCAGCAGAGTCGAGGAAATGATCCCACACCACTTCATGGTCACGCACTCGATGTACTGGCACACGACATCCATTTTCCGTTCCATCACTGCCTGTCTTTCATAAGGTCAAGTGGTGCTTGGTTGATGCCCGCGGCCATGGCGATGCACACATTACTTTGGACAGTGTCCATGCAAAACCACAACGCAAGTTTGGCTCTCGTGTCGTTGCTCACCGATCCGATACAGCTCTAGTGAGGCTGGGTGCCAATTCGAAGGATCTTCGAGGTGTGTAAACTGTCAGCCAGTGTTACTATGTAATACTTACTTTGTACTGATCATAGAATTCCATGTCGGTCAAGTTCGAGTCATTTTCACCTTACCACCCAAGTCCATCCCACTGCTCTTCCCACCAACAATCCGTCTTCCTACTCACCTTGCATATGTCGAGTGGTTCACACCATTTTCGCCAGCTCCAGACCGCAATAGCAGACTATATAAAGTCTCGCGTTCACTGCGCGATGGTGACACCATGGCTAGTATTGTGTCGATTGCTGACATTGAGCGCAGTGTTCATCTTATACCGAGGTTCAGTGTTATGGCCCAATGAGAGTGGACGAGTGATACAGTACTCGAGGACTGTGACACCTTCTGGTTGAACTCGTACATAGATAGATATACTTTTTCAATGTTCAGATAATGCTCAAAAACTCTTACTATGTTAGAAAAAAACTCGTCTAACATTATCATCTTTAGCTACTTTCTTCATAAACAGCTGTGATTGTGCTAATGTTACGAATTTTTGTGAATTCTCCCTAATTTGCCTTGGGAGGGTTTTCCTGATGATGCCGGGGCCGTCAGCTGTTGCAACAAAGAGAAAGGGATTAGATTGAAATAGAGCCTTCTTTGCGCCATCCCAAATTGGAAGCCCTTCTGTCTGAATTGCGCGAAGATGGTGTAGGCCAGGGAAAATGAAAGAATCTAGATTTTTGGGTTTTTTGGGGCCAGGAATGATACCACCCGGGAGTATGTACTTCTTCTTGTACCGGACGTCTGGCGCATGATTGAAGATTACCCAAATATATATCCAACATTCGGATTGTTTGGATTCATAGAGCTGGGCACCATTGATCGAGAACATAAGAACTGCATCACCATCTTTAATTTTGCCAGATTGGCACGCGTCCAGATATTGCTTCCCATGAAGAACATCTTCATATACCTCCAGAATGCCGTCGGTTGTCTTCAATTTGTCAATGATCTTGTTGGTGTACTCCTGGGGCCATCACATCTTCTTTGCCTGGTCTGGATGGCGCCATAGGGCCTGGAGCTGCGGTCCAACAGGAAATGTGTCAAACATTTTCCGAGCTACCTTCTTGTGAGGTGAGCTTTTTTTGGCGTCCCATTGATCTTCTCCACATCGAGGGCAATGATCGAGCTCAGCGTACGGACCTGTGAATGCAAGACATGTGTTGGTACACATGTCATTAACGATCGGGACGACACCACTAAGTGGACAGACAGCTTGCTTAACCCGGTAATGACTGTATACATCATCTTTGGGGTGTCGTTCGATCGTGGCCTCGCGGATAAGATTGTAAGCAGCGATTGTTGTATTTGCAAAGTAATATTTTAATGAAAGGATAAGATCAGGATCTGACATATTGGGGAGTTCGCGGGGAGGGTTTCGAAGTCTGTCTAGTGCGTCTGGAGGTAGTTTAGAGTGTGCGTCGTCTAGGGATGCTTTTCAGAGAGCAGTAATGAATGACATTGAATCCTGGGCATCTTCAAGGCATGCCATCTGCTGTAGCTCATCCAAGTCCTCATCCGTCCAGCCCATGGTTCCCAAGTCAGTGTCCACACCCTCGAGATCGACGTCATCCGGGGGCATGTCTTGATCGATGTTCTCGGGTATATTGTCCTCAACACGAGCTCCCTCTTCCGCCTCCCTGTCCTCGGGTCCTGTATCAACACGAGCTTCCTCTTCCTCCTCTCCTCCTGTCCTCGGGTCCCGTATCACCAAAATTGGTGTCCTCGAGGTGATCAAAAGTTCCATCGAGTGCGTCAGGGCCTGGGATATTGTCAGCAGCCTCAGGTATATCAAAATCTTATTATTCATATCAGCAAATTGATATTTATCTCAGGGTTATGAACACACCGTCTTCTGTGCCATCAATGGCAATAATCCGATCATCCTTGTGCTTCGATATGGGTGGCTGTTCAGGGTGATCAGAAGCATCCAGAGGATGCTTGCTAGACGATGGCACTGGTATAGGAGCTGGAGTTTGTGCAGGAAGTGGTGGGGGGAAAAGTCTAGCGAGTCTGTTGGGTTTGTGCCGGAAGTAAGTAGTTCGGGGTACGTGCTTGGGCTTGCCTTTGTTCTTCTGAAGGCAGGCATCACAATCACATATGTAAGTATCAGTACCATTTGCAAGTCGATGTATGCCAGCCTCGAGGCTCTCGGAGGTTATAGAATTCATGTAGCTGTGTGATCGCGATCAAGGAAGTGTATATGCGCAATCGCAATGTTAATCTAGGCATAGCTTTGCAACTTGCAAAGTGCTGTTTGCAACATTTGCAGCAAATACACTGCAAATTTCTCATAAGTTTGGACTTTGCATTTAATTTTACAATTTGCATTTTCCATCTCGAATTATTTAGATTGCTATCTATATCATTTGGTACTTAGACGTGTATCGCTACCTATCTACCTCATTCTTGTCGATTTTCACTGGGAGTGAGTACTGAGATACTTATTGTAAATGATGATTTGATGCCCGACGACCCGATGAGCTGGTGCATAACATACTGCATGACGACAAAGGTAGATGACACCAACGATGGCGACACTCGTCAACGGACGAAGGTTATTGGAAGTTTGGCCTTTCGCTGTGATTCCCTTAATTAAGTTTTTGAGACAGACTGCCTACTTTTAGCTCTAAGCTAGTAACTAGTAGTACCACTGCCAGTGCCGGACGTCTTAATTGGGACTACACGACAGATGTCTTTGCACGCAGACCAGTGAAGCGTTCTGAATACACGCGGAGTCCTGCCTCCGCTATCCAACAGTAACAACTCTGCCAAATGGTTCAGGCCGTCAGGATCGTCACCATAAGTGTAACAGGATATAAAAGCTGGTCATCATCCCAGTGTTCCCCCATTTCAAAGATATCTTCCCAAAAATATTGCATATCATCTCGCACAGAAAATGTGTCTCTCCTTCCTTGTCGTTATTGTCACTTTGACAGCGTCTATGTCTGTTAGTGCATGTACCGATTGGGCATATGCCTGTGTGAAGGATGATGAATGCTGTAAGGGCTTTTTATGTAAAATGAATGTGGTGAGTTTGGGCAGCTACCTTTGGCTACCTGGATTAACCACATGAATCATCTGACACTACTGTGCTTTAGCATCACCAAAAGAAGTGCCAGCCGGAATAAATCTGCATGCAAGTGCCTTGCGAGGTGGTTGGATATGGAATTAGCGAATGTGCAAATAGTAGACCGTCTCACATTTGCCAGAGAAGCATCCATATATGACTGAGTGTAGCACTCGAAGAATGGATGAACTGTGTATGAAATATATTGGATAAGGAATAAGCAGTCCTCGCCACTAACAGTATACCTAATAACGACTTGTGCAAGTGCCAGGACTCATCCGAGTCAGCTTGAAAAGTCACAAGATGATACATACCTTGTTCGACTTCAGTCCTGCCCATTGGGAATGAGATAGCAAGTGAGACACTCACATCAGGTAAAGTTCAATGAATAGGTGCAAGGATTCTTGTAAGATTTCTCCCCAGTTGTGCATGTGGCTATAGTAAATATATACAGTGCCAAATGACGATAGCCTTGTTTTATCTGCATACAAAATGAAAGCTAGTGGCTTTGCATCTGGTGGTAGTTGCGACTACAAATGCACAATGTTTCATATATAAAAAGGATTAAATATTTGAATCAACACATACTTGCACATCCCAAAAGTCTTGTGCAGTGAAAGGTTCATCTACAAAGTGGACAAAATTTTGCCCATCAAACTTTGATAAGCGCTGTGCATCAAATGTGAAGTGTGGGAACAGGCAGGGGTCCCGAAGCAGGTCAGTAGCTCCCAGAGATCCCTGTAGTATACATCAAAGTCACACATCTTGCTGTCATGAGGCACTGAGATCACTTCTTTCATGAACTGCACTTTGAACAAGGTCATATTCTGATTTCACAGTGGTAAATGACACCACCTTGGTGATCCAATGAGATGCCGCTTCCCACTTGCTATGAATATCTTTATGGTTCCTAAATGTGAATTTATCCTTGCCAACAGAACTGTGAAGGCAAATTCTTATGAGGCGGTCTGTTTGTTCATTGTTCAATCTAGCCTCGAGAGCGAGCTCAGCAATGTTGAATTCAAGCTGGGATTGGAATGGACACCAAGGCTGGTTATCAGGAGGGGTATGAACTGAAGAGGCTGCCGGACGACGATGAAAACTATCGAATGGGTGGACTTTCATCTTGATACCACTATTTGGGTGGTGTTCGACCTTTATGTCATCACACGAATAGGTAGGGAGTGCTGCAGCGTCCACGAGTTCAGGTTCAAGAGAGTCTGAAAATCCATAGTGTTATCTATAATAACAACTATAGCAAGATCATGACTCACTGATTAGGCTGAAGTCTACATCGAGACCATGTGCAAAGTCATGCTGGTGATCTCTTGTCTCGACTGGGAGACAAAATAGTGAGAAATATGGACATCAAGATAGCATAACACGTACTTGGTCCAGGTGTGTTAGCACGATTGGGTCGGGCTGTCCATCGTTCATCTAAATCAAGCACAGAGTTTACTACTGAATGCTGATCTTTGGCTTTAAGATCCAACTCAAAGTCGACATACCTTTGTCTTTCCAAATTGCATCTACAATGACCTGAT
>NW_024542258.1:0-29801 GCF_016758785.1 Suillus bovinus
ACAAAAGATGGAACATGATGAGGGTGCATTATGAGGACACCAAAAACCTGGGATGGAGATCTCGAGATAAAGTCGTCGCATGCAAATCAAAGGTTACATACAAGGCTTGTGTTAAATTATATTATGTTCCCACACTCTTGTAGGTAGAGGTGACTTTGCGGCTCACGTGATTTGTGAAGCTCTCGAAGATCGACCGATCTTTGCCTTCAACCCAGGTGAACAGAAGCTCGCATGCCATATCACTTGAAGTATAAGATGATAGTTTGCGACATTCGACTGAATAACGCAGGACTGGCAAATCTCGCTCTGCATAGTCTGTTTCTGGAAGTTTCCCCCTTCGTGCTGCGCGGGACCAGGTATTACCTCGGGCATGCACCAGTGCATCAGGAAAACTACCAGTTGCTTTTTTTACTTTATTTGTCACTTAATTACACGAAAAGGGACGCATAAGTCGATGGAGTGAAAAAGCGCGAGCCACTTAATTAAGCCCACTCGTCCTCTGGATTTTTACTTAATTCACTTAAATAAGCAGAAAAAGCGGTTTAAGCATTTGATAGCAGGATAACGAGGATACATAGAAAGCGTGATAAGCATGAAATTAAGGAGACTCTCAGTAACATAAGGAACTGGGGGAATGGGGGAAAAGGTGGGCATGCAGGCAAAAAAGCAGTCAGCGGCAGAAAACATGATAGCAGAGCTGGCGGAAAACATGATATACGGCAGAAAACAACCACAGGACAGCGAAATTCATGCACTGGCAGGTGCTGCAACAAAAACAAAATCCTGCAACAATGGATGTCAGTGAGAGGGCGCCTGAATGATAAATACTTACAAATCATAGCACGCTTGTCATCCTCCGACTCGTCATCGTCGATCAGCGAGCCCAACGGTGTTTCAGTGACATCATTCAAGGTGGTACGCGCCATCTGTACTGTAGTTTCGAGGTACCCAGCAGGCTTGCCTAACAGAGATTTGATGTACGAATTAGTTGGTTTAAGCCAGAGAGCTGCCGAAAATAAAAATGGAATGTTGGTCTTTTTCCCAGTAACTTTGTTGAGGACCTTCGGTAGCCTGATGCTAACCCGACCTCTTGATGCGGATGACAGAACATTTTGAACTTCGAGTACTTCATTTGCGATCATGGAGACAGCGCGCTCAATCTGGAAAAAATGAGCATGATTAAGCCATTATAGGTTGAACTCACCGCTGCAGCAGAAAGAGCAAGAGGCCGTAACATCCCACTTGTTGCAAGTGCGCACATGTCGAATGAGGGAACCTGCACATAACCGGTGATGGCGTTGAGGTGTGCTGTGCCAAATAACTGCAGTACAAAGGGTGAGCGGTATGCAGTAAGTGGAGATGGATTGTCCGGGTCCTCGAACAAGAATGCCCATTCAACATTAAGAGATTTGGCCAGTTTGACAGGATTCACGTCGGAATTTCGTGATAAAAAGTCCATGATGATGACTAGCCCTGTGGAGTTAAAATTGCTGCGCCACTCTGAAATGCGCTGTGCAGTCTGTATAGATTTAGCTCAGGTCGCTAAACCTAGAATTAAACAGCTGACTTACGAGTGAATGTATAACTCCACCGTGAACAACCACTATGTCGAGATCGTTGTACACTGCGTTAAGAACAAGCTGCGCATGATGGAGAAGGACCTCGTCAGGAATACTCCAGATATCTTCATAGCTTCCGGCCCACAGCATTATGGTAGGGATAAAATTCTTCGCCCAGCGCTGATCCATTTGCATTGCTGGAGGTAGGTCAACTGTGCAATAGGCACTGCGTGCTTTGATGTTGTCTGGTGCAGTATCTGCATTCTGCTGGCGTGTGGTAGCAGGAGCACCACGGGCATGTAGTGCGGAAGATTTGACCTTAGCCTTTTTATGAGCTGGCGGCTTGCTGTCGACTATAGCCTGAGATGCAGTAACGGATGTCTGTACATTGTCAGAAATGAGTGCGATTAGGGCCAGAATCCTTACTGAATATGTTGTGCGCAGAATTTTCTCCTTCTTTGCTGCGTTAGTTTTGACAGGGAGCGGTGCCTCCGAATCAGAACTCATGATTGCGTCTTCTACCAGTTCCGCATTGCCATCAATCTCCATGGACCAGGACACCAAAGACTCCTCATCGTCTATGGTGCTAGCTTTCCGCTTCAAGAACATATGATTGTCTTCCTGTGTGAATGGCGCCTTAGGCTCCTGTGAGTACTGCTCCTCCGGTAATACTTGTGTCGACAGAGCCATAAGCTCATCATCCGAGTCGTCTGATGCCTCTGGTGGAGCCTCAGGCTCATCGACATCATAGTCCTCTTCATATAGTGTGACAACCTGTGAAAGAAGGAATTAGTAGATTCGGATGCTGGCAATGAATCACTGCCAATAGTACCTTAGATTTCCCCTTGTTTTTCTTGCTCCCCAAGAGAGCATCCTCACGCTCCAACGAATCGTCGATATCATCTGCAAACGCGCCAGTAAGAGTATCGTCTGCGACACCATCCGGAATTTGAGGCAAAGCTGCAGGAATCTTAGTCGGAAGCTCAGCGGCTGAAGTCGGTGCGGAGGAAGCATTGCCCTCTGAGAAAATTGATGACGGAGGTGCTCGAGTTGAAGTGCTATCAATGGATGGACATGACAGCGGCTCTGGATTTCCAGGTTTGACCCCTGAGATCCAGTTGGTCACTCGGCCACCTAATGCAAGTTTTGTGGATGTGTTGATACTGGAAGTAAGGTTTAGAAAAAAGAGTGTCGATTCAGTGAGGAGCAACATGGTAATGTGAGAGATAAAAGCCTTACGGTGATTTCCCATCAGCACGTGCATCATCACCTTCCACTTTTGACTCGGATGATTCAGTGAGCTTCTTTTGCATGTTACTGATGGCATCCCTTATCAACGTCTTTTCGACTTTCTTCGTCACCATCTTTTTCCCCCTTCCTGCAGCTTTATTTTCCACATCCCTGGCAATGTCAGTCTCTGACACTAGGTCCTCCAACATACCACTATCAGCAGGACTGTCACCACCACCGGTGTCTCCTACCACAGACTTTTTCTGAGTCACTTTTGGCTTTATCGCCTTGGCCCTAGGCTTGGGCCGAACGGGAGTCGCCTTTTTCATGATCAATTCCTTCTGGGCTTTCTCCATCTCAGCCTGCAGAGCAGCAATACGCTCAACCCCCTTTTGGTGCGCTGCTTCCTTTGCTTCTCTCGCTTCTTTGATGACAAGGTCATCTGCAGCCTTTGAGCCGGGGATCGCCTCTTGATCTTCGTGTCGAGCAACACCTTAGCAGGTCGGGCAGTTGCAGTCGATGGGCGGGTGCGCCGGGGAGCGTCTGTCATGGACATGACTGTGCAGATGGGGGAGACGGTGAGGGATAAGACTTTGCGGAAGAGGAAAAGAAAAGTAGGGTTTCAAGTTGAGAAAAAAAGTCGTAAGTCCCACCCCCAACAGCTGCCGACTGTGGTAATCGGGGTGTCACCTTTTGTTTAATAGTATCAAACTAGTACTAGTATGTGTGTTCGGCACTTCAAGTTCTCTGCCTTACTTTATTTTACAGTCAAGATGCCCATCGCTCGCAGGGGACCATAGTTCTCTCCAGTTTCCCTGCGGTTACTTACACTGCGCACGTCATTTCAAGTCTCAGGGAGGGCGCAAAAAACACTGGAACACCTCACACTCAATATTCGGACCAGCTCCTGCTACCACCAGCGTCTCACACACTGCTACCACCAGCGTCTCGCACACCACTACAGTTGAAGAGCAGCCTGAAGTACTGGATGACCACTTCTCAGCAGGTCATGACAACATCTCTGCAGGCGGTGACAATTTTCCTGCGGGTACATCTGACCCAAGTCAGGCACTTAATGAGCCTGACATTCCAGATAATTTGAACGCAGAATTTTTTGGGCCGGGTGATAGATTATACCGCAACTATCACCCAAAACTAAATGGTATGTTTCACAAAGTCCTTCCAGCTAGTTACAACTAACACGTATATCAATATAAGCTCGTCCTTGCGACGTGACAGGACGATTCCTTGCAGATGGAGCGCCCCCAACACCACCTCCAATCAAGTCACCCGATGACTGGGGCTCCATATCGAAATCGTGTCGAGTTCGAGACTGCAGAATTTCTGTACACGCGCAACCAAATGTCTGCCGGAGACATCAATATCTTATTGGATCTTTGGGCTGCAACCCTCCTCAAATACAACAACAAACCTCCGTTTGCGGACCACCGTGATTTGTATAAAACTATTGACGCTACGCCAGTGGGTGATGTCAAATGGCAATCCCTCAAGGTCCAGTACACTGGGGAGAAGCCCGAAACCAATGTACTACCCTGGATGGACCAATCTCACGATGTCTGGTACCGAGACCCCCATGAGGTTATTCAGAACATGTTGGGGAATCCGGACTACGCTACAGAGATGGATTATCGGCCCTACCGTGAGTATTTGACTGATGGCGATGAACGCCAATGGCAGGACTTCATGTCTGGTGACTGGGCATGGAACCAAGCGGTACGTTGTCTTTCATTGTTTTCTGTCGCTACACATGCTGAAAATTTCAGTAGGAAACTATTTCTGAAGATCCGGATACACTCGGCTCAACGTTTGTGCCGGTTATACTCGGAAGCGACAAGACAACAGTCTCAGTGGCGACTGGTGCCAACGATTACTATCCCTTGTATGTATCAATCGGGAACGTTCGTAATAATGTCCGACGTGCACATCGTGATGCCGTTGCCATTATTGGCTTCCTCGCTATGCCAAAAAGTATGTTTCACACTACTACTATTGTTCTGCGCTAATCACAGTCAAGCAGCTACAGAGGAGCACGCAAAAGACTCAAAATTTCGGAAATTCCGTCGGCAACTGTTTCATTCGTCTGTCGCCAAGATTCTCGAGAACTTAAGGCCTGGTATGACCACACCAGAGGTTGTACGCTTCGGTGACGGCCACTATCGGCGTGTAATTTATGGCCTTGGACCATACATTGCAGATTACGAGGAGCAGGTTCTACTAGCGTGCATAGTGCGCAATTGGTGTCCGAGGTATGTTCCTAAATTATCTCCAACATCCCTCTACCTTAATGCTACTAGGTGTATGTCACATCCTGACAGTTTAGACACGAAGTCACTGTGTCGTCGACGTGACCATACAGAAGCGTTAGTTGAAGAGGCAACCTATGGTGCTTTGTGGATGGAGTATGGGATTGTTGGTGACCTTGTTGTAAGTCTCGCGCATCTTTTCTATCAGAGTTGAGACTCAATCCTTTCTAGCCGTTCACAAACGATTTTCCACGCGGCGATATTCACGAACTTATCGCGCCGGATATCCTGCATCAACTGATTAAGGGAACCTTCAAGGATCACCTAGTCAAGTGGGTTGGACAGTATCTGCAACATGTCCATGGTACGAAAGAAGCGGAGAGAATTCAAGCTGATATAGATCGAAGGTGCGTCACTTTGTCTCGAGTTGATGATTCGAAAGCTCACATCATCAAAGAATTGCTGCGGTTGCTTCATTTGCAGGTCTCCGACGATTTCCAGAAGGTCGGGGATTCAAACAATGGACGGGCGATGATTCAAAAGCCCTCATGAAGGTTAGTTCACTATCACATTAACTAGGATATTGCAACTCGGCTAACAATAATTCAGGTCTATTTACCTGCCATCGAAGGTCACGTCCCAACAGATGTGGTGCGCACGTTTCGCGCATTTCTCGAATTTTGCTATCTCGTACGGCGCAACATCATTACAGAATCTACTTTAGGTCAAATTCAGGAGGCTCTTGACCGATTCCATCATTACAGGGAGATATTTGAATCTACGGGTGTTGTCTTCACGTTCTCTCTCCCTCGGCAACACTCTTGTTCCCACTATGTCCTCCTTATCCAACTTTTTGGTGCGCCCAATGGCCTTTGCTCCTCGATCACCGAGACGAAACACATCAAAGCTGTCAAGGAGCCATGGAGGCGCTCGAGTCGCTACAAAGCCCTTGGTCAGATGCTGGTGACAAACCAGCGCCTCGATAAGCTCGCAGCAGCACGCATTGATTTCAAGAACCGCGGAATGTTAAACGGCACCTGTCTGTCTGCCACACTCAAGGCATTAAGTAAGTTTTATAACAAGTTACATCTTTATTGTTGGCTTAAATTTACACTAGAGCGTTTGCGCTTAAATAAGATGCCTGATGCCAGCCAACCCAACGAGAATAGCGCCACGGTGCCAGTACTCTTCAACGCTGATGTTACTATACAGGGTGATAACGAAGAGGGCGAAATTGACAATGGCCCAACACTGGTGCAGGCCCATGTCCAGTTGGCAAAGACCCCTCGTAAGCTATCTCATATTTTACAGTGAACACTCTTCTAATAGAATCGCAGAACGCAAACGCGCACACACTATACCCGAGCTATCCACGGAACTCTCTATCCCCAATCTCTACAATGTCCTCCGCCGCTTCCTATTCGAACAAGTGTACCCAGACGACCAGCACCCTCCCTCTGAAATCCCGCTTTCGAGATGTCCTCGATTTGATGGGAACATCCAAGTCTTTAATTCTGCATCTTCGACATTCTATGCGCCCAGCGACCGCAGTGGAATTGGCGGTATGCGCCGTGAGCATATTCGTGCCTGTCCTATTTGGAGAAACGAGGCGCCCCGGTATGACTGTGTGTTTGTTAACACAGATGCAAGTGTTGAAGGGATGGTGGGCATGGATATAGCGCGCGTAATGTGTTTTTTTTCTTTCACATTCAATGCAGTTTCGTATCCATGTGCCGTTGTGCGCTGGTTTGACAAAGCCAGCGACGGACCTGACCAGGACACTGGGATGTGGATTGTGACACCTTCGTTTGATACTGACCATTCTTTTTCTGTTGGAATCATCCATATTGATTCTATTTACCGTGCCGCACACCTCATTCCAGTCTATGGAGCACAGATCATTTCACGCGACATCAAGCACCATGACTCATATGATGCTTTTCGAGCATTCTATCTGAACAAGTTCGCAGACCATCATGCTTTTGAGGTCGCATCCTAGGTGTTTTGGTCTTCTCGCTCTTGTAAGTTCATTCTGTCCGCTACTCGCATATGTGGTCTAATTACTGCGTCATCAAGTTTGCAGAGGCTAAGCCATGGCGCGTCAGACAGGCTATCATAGAATATATCCCCCTTCTCAACTCTATTTCAACAACGATATGAAAACACGTGTCTCGTCACTCTCGTGCTGTCCCCTCCGAGTCAGGATGACTATGGCTCTGCTGTTGCGGGTACAGGTGATGAGGTCATCATTTGAGGTGACGAAATCTGCATCTGCGTGGTCTGCGGTCATTAGTTTCAGCAAGCGCTGACGGGTGACTTGGACTTGGACTTAGTAGTAGTACTGGTAGTACTACGTGTACCCCACTTATTGCGCTTACAAAACTTTTTCTGCTTTTTGAGCTTTTTTGAATGGTGCCAACTTGTGAACTCTGAATTTGCTTTCCAGAAAGTGCATTAAGTCGGAAAAGTAACACTCCGAGAGAATTTAAGAGACAAAAAGTGAGATAAGTAAGCGGTGGTTTTCCTGATGCAGCATGGCAGAAGAATGATCATCAATTGGAGGCGTAGCCGAAGATGCAATCGTTACGCCATTAATAAGTTCGAGAACGTTTCGTAAAGCGCTTGCCAGAATGTCTACGGATCGAGCGCCCAGAAAAACGTGATGCAGCGTGTTTCGAGAAGGCATTATATTCTGCAAGGCTGGGTTGGAGAATCGAGCGAGGGTCTGAACGATGAGGTAAGGAGCTTGTGTGACGGCGAGATCAACGAGAAGCCTAACATCAGGAAGTCTGGCATCTTGAAATGACCAGCCAATGGCCCAACGACGAGTTTGACCCTGAACAAACTCTGTTATAGCATAATTGTCTACCTTTTGAGTCACTAAGTCAGATAGGAGACCTCGAGGTTCCATAACGCACGCACGCTGTGTTCGCGAAAGAGGGAAACAAGTTCATGGATTGATGACATCTTCCCAAGCATAGAAGTGTACCACCTATATGGACACGCATCAGCATGTCTGGAGCCAATCTGTCGATATAATTAGGTCACCAGCACTTCGTCTTCAGCGGTAGACTTTCTAGAAAAATCCGAGCAACAAAATTTGTCTCTCCTCCTGGTGTTATCATCTCCACTTCTGCACCGGAGCAAACCTGAGTCAATTGGTTAATTCTCTTACATGAATTAACACTGTCTTTATCACTGCATTTGGACCAAACTCCTTGAACTCAGCTGAACGTGAAACGTCCTCGGCGCTGCTATAAAACGGTGGGTTACACATGGTGAAGTCGAAATCCATTAGACTTGTATGTAGTAGCTGAAGAATAGGCCCATCAACCTGTACACGCTCGACAGCAATGCGACTATCCATAGAATTCTCAGAGACGTTTTGTTTGGCAAATTGGACGGATCGTTCGTCGATATCTGAATTACATGTTCCCGTCACATTTCGAAAGCATAACGTTATGACACATACCAGTGGCCACGAAGTTCCAAGTATGTTCGATACCACAAGCCAACAACGGATAGATTGCTGAAGCACCAGTACCACTGAGTGATGTTTGTTCCACTGCATTCAAACCAGGAATAATGTGACTCACATGTCAAGCCCTCTGACGGTGGCGGAACCGCAAGTTAATTTCACTATATCTTGTAGCCAAAGAATATAGTTTAGTCTGTGTAACAGATTTCCCTTTCAGCCTTCCTGCGTCGATCTTCTAAAAGGTGAAAACACCTGTTCGGCACCTCGTGTGCGTCTGGTGTGAGATAGATATGAGTACGCAGCAAAAAGACTTACTGGAGGGCAGAGTCTATCGTCCGGCAGGGTTAGTGAAAGACCATAGTCAAGACGAAGGAGTGCTTCTGTTAAACGCCTGCCCTCATTAGTGTACCGCGACAAACAGAGCTTGAATTTATCACTGCTCACTTTTGTGCGGGAAGGCTTGTGAAATCTATTGCACTCGATCCTGTATGGTTTATGAATACGCTGGATAATTTTAGTATCTCTCTGTAGCTTTCGCCTGATGAACGCGTACTGTGGTCTGAGGGGAGGGTAGCGCCTTGCAAGGTCAGCAAAATCAGGAGGTTTGTTGTACGGATTGCGAGGATGCATGTAATGTAACTAGGCGTTCGCTTTGCGAACTTATGACCTTGCTCCGTTTTAAATTTGATCCGCTGGCCAAATCGTGTAAGAGTGATTATATTTATCGTCGTCGTCTATCATTTGTCTGACATCAGGTGATTGACACCCCCCAACATGGGTGACCTTGCTTCGCAAGGTAACTCTGTCTCCTAGTATTTACGGTCCCTTTCTCACCACTATACCTGCTTCATTTCACTGCATTTTTGGTCTTCAGATTGATAAAAGGAACTTTTGACGTTATGATGAATGCATCTCGCCAGAAATCGATGTTATCCGCCGTGTAGTTGTGTTCACATTCAATGCCTACACTGCCATATGTTCTTGCCAAAGATGCAATCTATCTATTGGATGCGCGGACAGCTATCGGTCCTATCAATATTGGCGATGAAGACAAACCTGTGCATTCCTTTGTTAACAATGTGCGTGCTTCGTATTTCTGCTCGTTCATCCTCGAGGTTCGAGATATGGACGTTTTCGAGTCACGACATGTTGCCAGCCCTCAAGAGAACCTGCCAGTTCGCTGTTATTATCCAGGACATCCGCGTTTCACCCAAACCCTTTTGCCTGTCGCCGGCCAGTAGCATCACTGGAGATCGGTGCAGCATGACTGTCAAGACATCGCCTTGGGGAACTTTAGACACAGTCGGTTCGCCCAAGTCAAAGTCCTCAATACATTTAAAAGCTATTGCATCCTCCGCATCAACTTTGCGTTCCATCCAAATGCTCGTCGTGGATAGTGAGCTCAAGACGGTTGCCTCTGCGACCTGCATATGCAACTACATTTAACGGTTGTCAAGGATCGACGTTAGCACGGACCTTTGAATGGATATATTTGTTTATGGTCAATTGCACACAGCGCCATCGAGGATGAGAATATGGGGAGACACAATATGTCTATTCGCAGAGACGAACGAAGGACAAGATTGTACTAATAGTACATTTCCCGTGTTGCTACTGTAAACACGACATATCGTCGAAGAGCCGATCAAAGGGGCGTCCTTGTATCAAAGATGAACACACATGTTCACAATAGTTGAAAATCAACTTCAAGAGCTCGATCACACCACCTCAACCCCGTACACGTTCATGCGCCTCTTGCCATGGCACCCCTGTGGCTTCGTTTGTCACCAGTATGATGTCCACATGGGTTGATTCTTACCTAGAATTTTAAATATTTCTTCTTCTGTCTCAGACGCAACAATGTTACCTGAAAGCGATGAAAACGGGGCAAACTTTGCTGCAGCTGCAGGACACACCTGCAGAAATCTTGACACGTCTGTTCCGGGGGTCCCGAACCACACCTGCATACAACCCTCGTTGGTTGAGAGAATACCCGAGAACATTCGCCTTCATCCTCATGGCCCGATTGAACTGTAGTAGCACATGTCTACACCATTTATCATCCAGGAGTTGTTCAAATTGCTCACGATATCGTCACCCTGAAATTAAATGAACACGTCGTAACAGTGAACGTAGACCGATGAGTTGCTTACCGTGTAGTAAAGGAGGGCTGCTCCTCGGTTCTCCCAAGGAACACACAAGATATCGATGCGTCGACGCTTTGAGTCTGGTTCGGGCCGTTTACACAATCCACGATAACATAATTCAAGAGCGGAAAAATCATCAGGCAATGCTAAATCCTCTGTCAGGATCTTTGCAGCATGCAGACGGGCAAGCAGCTCCGGAAGAAGACCTAAGCCAATGTTCTTGGTAAAATGTTGTCAAGTCATGAGAAGACAAAAACGTTCACCTGCATGTGTCATCCCATCTGAGGTTGGTCGGGTCACTAGAATATCAATGTCGCCACAAGTAGCTTTGCCCCTATTGAAGAACATGAGGGTAAGGCAAGCAAAAGTAAACCACCACAAACCTTCTGAAACTACCCATGATATCAATGTAAAGATGCTCGTCGAGCTCGAGAGCTGTTTGTGTCATATCGACATCAATAAGTCGTGAAAACCCGTAACGTAAGACTTTACCAATGGGTTTAATCAAATTGAAGATACTCTCTGCTTCACTGCGTGGCATTCTATCATTGATATCTGGCAACAAGGAAATCAGTCATGTGCCGATACAAGTGAACACGAAGAGCCGACCATCGTAGAATTTTAAACCAACTTCTTGCACCTGAGATAACTTGATGCCACCTTTCCGAGCTCGAACATCATCTAGCGTCCGGCATCCGTTATTATACCACATGCGAGCTATTTGTCGACCTGTGCCAACGGATCAGAAGATTAACAAATGAAGAGCGGTACTTTCCATACCGACTCCATATATCCCCTGAAATAAGTTAATGGCTTCGACATCATCCGTTTTTTCGTAGCTGATGCGTCTCAAATCACCAGTTTCGATGATTTCCATAATCTGGCAAAATACGTTTTATGGAAGTATAACATTCATGTGCGGCAGTAAGCACATACCTTTCGGGCAGTCTTCTCGCCGACGCCGTTGATTGACCGCGCCTCGTTGAATGATTTGATTTTCTTTGGATAATTGCGCAAAGCACGGATACCTACCAGGGTCGTCAATACTGATAATTCCAAGGTACAAGTATTGCGTACATTTCGAGTAGCTGTACACTCGCCAATGATCATCTTCACCTAGTTTTGCCTTGTGTAACTCCATAAGTTCCTCCAACTGTTTGTGTGTTCTATCATTTCAGGTAACGCCGACTGCAGATGCAAACCTTTTCAATGATATCTTGATTCACGCATTCGCGCTGCTCAGGTTCCTTTCGGTCACACGTAAAACCCTTCAGGGACGCAGTATTCAAGATTAGTAGTTCAGGGACTTCGAATGTAGCCACTCACGCGCTTTAGGACCTGTGCTGGTCTCGAAAAAAAATCTTCTTGATCGCTCTCGTCGGTCTCGCTCTGTTCAAAATCTCTCTGAATATGATTGAATTGATATCTTCTTGTTTGACGTTACGACTCACAGCTTGATCTCGTTCAGCCCTGGCCTTCTCATAAAACTCAGCAAGAGGATCATCTGTATTAGAACGTGGCTTGTGGATGTGATTGCTTTGGTAATTATTATGGGTTGTACTTGATGTTTTCCGAGTGGGAACGAATGTAAGAGGTGCAGGAGGAAGAACGACTAGCTTTGGCGCTAGATCCTGTTGATTTTCAGTTCGATCTTCAGTGAAGGAACTAAGAAATGTGACCGTATGAAAATATAGTCGAAGGGGAACCGAGAGTGGACGTACGAAATGCGGCTGAAATCTCCATTAAGGTCGTTTGCAGCGGTACTTACTTGGCCTTTTTCTTGAACCAGTTTTCCCTGTCCTCTCTTCTGCCAGCTTCTACCGGCATGGATGCGTTGAGGGAATGCCGCGTGTAAGAATTCGAAATCGAGAAGACTTTCATCATCATCTGTGGCATTAGCCTTGCCTTTCGTATCATTTGCTTCCTCGTCGCGTTTGCCCTTGAGCTTGTAGCCCAAACGACCGTACCCGGATATCACCCAACTCCAAGTGACCGTTGGAATATTATCAGGGATCTCTTTCAACGACTTTAGTCCGAGGGCTTTCAGTGTCGGGCGAGTCGTCGCATCCGTCACGATGTGAGTCACGGTGGTAGGGTCGTACAATGGTACCAAGGTGCCGCCATGCTTGACAATCTGAAAACCTTATGTTAGAAACGTATCTGAATCGTTCAACGGCATTGTACGTGATGCACGTCAGCGTTGAAGACGGAGCTTCTTCGCCACAACGTGATAGCGCGTAAATAGCGGACCGGGATGTACGGAAATAGTCACCAGCCACAGGGGTCAGGGAGAGCAAAACATGGGAAACTCACATAGTCCATACGACCACGTGTCTGGACGCCTGCATACTGCATATCCCCACCCACATACAATATTTGCTTGCCCTTGAGGTAATCGGACTTGCGCTTCTTTGGCAAGTCAAGATTCAACTTCTGCGCATATTCGAAAGGAGTAACGAGCGCTGGTTTTCCTTTGCTCTTTTTGTCTTTATTTTGCTTTGAATCATTGGTTTTGTTCCTTGAGCTGCTCACAGTCTTCCGGGCCTTTGAATATTTAACGTCTGGCACTCTAGATGAGGATGGAATGCCCTCTGGATCTGATGGTAACGAAGCTGGGATACTCGAGTGGCGTGATGCTCCAAGGGGGGAATTACTGGGACTTGTGATATTGCTGGTACTGGCGGCTGAGAGTTCTAGTAACTCTGACTGTGGACTGAGCATGCTAAGTTCTGGATCGAGGGACTGCAGCCTCTCGTTCTCAATTGATGCCTCCTCATTATGATCTAAAATGCGAGCTTCCGGACCGTTGCCATTTGTGGGCTCTTGATTGATGCCATCGTGTGCCACTATCTTAACAACTCTTGATTTGCAGGTCCGTGTAGTGGAGTCATGGGGCAACAGTCTCGCTGGCGACAAATGTTTGGCGTCACTATTGCCCTCGTGGTGCTTTGCAGGCTTCGTGATATGAGATCCAGATCCAACTACGGGTAACTGGGCTGCCCCATATTCATGAGTGCTTGATCCAGCGTTGCGGGTCAGGTTTTGCGAAGAGTTCGCAATGGACAAAGCATCGACCGGTCCGAGGTTAGTATGCCGGCTAAGAGAAGATGATGATAGTTTCGATTGGAGCACCTCCATTTCGGCGGGCCAGGAATTGCGGAACTTGGTTGGCACCTTTGCTTCCTGACTCAATTAAAACTATAGTGCTGTGTCCAAATGTTGTGTTAGTTGAGGGATGATCTGATTAATCCGAAATTGAGATAAGGGTCAACACAACGTACTTTGCAGCATGTCCAGCATTGTCACTACGTGAGAAAACAGTAGGTAGAATGGGTACTCCTGACGTGGTCACATTGGGAATCTCGTATAGCCTTGGCTTCTTCCCCTTAGCTGGAGGTTCGGGTTCTGCGAATTTTCAGCTTCAATCTGTAGAATATTAATCTCAGATTTGCAAGAGCTGCAGTGAGAAGGTAACGAGACGCACTGCCCGGGGCACTTCTTTGTCAAGATATACTGTTCCAATCCCCCTTTCATGAAGAAGTGAAAATGGTCCGGAGGGTGTATTAACTTTATGTGGGTGACCTTGATCGGGAATAAATGTGATCGATAACATGACTTCCTGTAATTATCATACTCAGGGGGACTAGTAGAAGGGAGCCAATCGAATGGTGCATGTACCTGTTCCTATGGAAATCTTCCAATCGTGCACGAATATATTCATCCACGTCCTCGTCAGGAAGGTTCATGTGTTGTTCCTGCTCAGCGAAAAATGCATCGATGTCGTCCATAGTGAATTACGACGGGGATGGCTAGTTGGTGGCAAACAGAAAAGGGCATGAAGTACACTCCCTGTATGGAGTGTTAGGTATGGACGTTTGTACGCGTCTTCATAGAAGGCAGTGGACACAAAACACACCACATGGGACGTGCACGTGATCGGGGTCTCGCGTCACGGTCGCGGGGATGCTTCTGTGGAGGTAAAATCAAAGATTATTAGCCTTCTTCCGAATCAACATATTACATCTACCGTCGGACAGGCCTGACCAGCTCCCGTTGACAGATTAGCAGGAGCCTTCAAGAAATTTTGCGCGCCAAGAAAGTGACAGATAACGTGAACCACTGCTGGCAGGTGTGCTGTCAGTATGGCTACAATGCGGCAACTCGGGGGGGTGATAAATCCCACGAACTGAATCATCCCGGTGGGGGATGCTCACGGTCAGCAGCTGTCAGATAAATATTATCGTGACTCACCAAAAATGTTTTGTTATCATGATTGTAGGACAAAAGATATCCCCAGGCCAGCATGAACACTGAGGAAGCTGAATCGGGGTGAATTTGCTTCCCATGTGGCACTAAAGTAGCCCTGGGCATCGACTCAGACGATGGCAGGCTTGCCAAAAACAAGGGCAAGCAAGCAGTAAGCGCCGTCCACTAATGAGGCATCTTTTTTTACACAGTGAGAAGCGCATCATTGACTTGCCCAATGACAGCTATTCAGTAATGAAAGTCTAGTCCGACGCGGGCCTAAGGCGCTTTTGTTGTGGCCGTATCAATTGCAATTGAAGATCTACTCCGAAGATGGTATTTCTGCCTGTAAGTTGATATTGTCCCTTGTCATTTTACAGGTCAGCTGAGGCGGTTCACTTTATCACGTAACTGTTGTCATCTTTTCCTCTCGAAAATTGCCATCTTTCCTCACTTGATACTTATGCATCACCCATGCCGCTCTTCGGTCTTTTGCTTTCCTCTCTCGAGCGAGCGTGCCTGCGTGGCCTTTCTACTCCCCATCAACCGGCCAACCTTCTTTTCCCTTCCTGGCAGCCGCTGACTTCAACCTGACTTCAACCCACCGACCAGCTCGCAAATACAGCTTTTGACACTCCCCATTTACCAACACTGACACGTTATTGTGGATCCATTCCCATCTCAACCTGGACTCAAAAAGGCCGCTTGTTTTTGACCTCGTGTTTAGCCTTCTACCCTGTTTCGCTGAGTTACTAGCGGTATAAAACTCAGGAATTGCGGCGGGGTCCAATTTCGGCGTCTTGCCAACAACTATCACATCATATCAAGTTGTCGCGCAGTCGTATCTCATCGCTGCGACATCCCGTTTATGACCTTCGAGTATACTGAGAATATGCCGCACGGTCAGTTTGATGCTTATATTATCAGGCTGCATTCCTCACCCATTCTTCAATTCACAGATGAAGACGATGCCTCTGACGCGTCATCTGACGTGACCGAACTTGAAGAACTTGACTTTCCGGACCACTTTTTCGAAAGGGACGGAAGGCTCTTCCATTCTCATGGTAGCTTGCCGTATCCATTGCCTGTCGACGGGCCGGAGCAAGCAGTAGGTCCCACGTAACCCCTACAATTAAAATCGCTAACTTTTCATTAGAGATTAAACAGTATTCATAGAATCTTGCGCGATACCGTCGAATCCCTTTACCTTGGCCCAGTAACCGATGTGCTCAGTGATGCGCGCACCAGGCAAAGACGTGTACTCGATTTGTGCACTGGGACAGGTCAATGGTGCGCGATCTATTGATCAACTTCCGATGTGCTTCTCTTACGCTAACCTCACTGCAGGCCGATGGATATGGCCAGATCATTTCCCCTTGTCAAGATCTACGGGGTTGATATCGGTGCGCTTGCTTATACCCGCGTAAGATGAATAGTTTCAAATTATCCCTCCGCCCAGTCCCGATTGCCACTAGACGCCCCTTGCCACACGTGCAATTCGAGATCCATGATATCACAGAACGTTTCAGATGGAACAATGGAGCTATGGACTTTGTCCATGCTCGTAATATCGATCTCGCTGTACGTTGTTCATTGATTACCACGTTGCTTTTATCCATTGATCATGAATAGATTACGGATTACCCAGAACTCCTCCGGGAAGTTGCTCGGTTGCTCCGTCCCGGCGGTCTCTTCTTCTCCGGCGAGATTGGGCGCTACATCGACGTTGCTCATGGGTCTTCCTTCGACCTTGCTCGCCAAGCACCTCATGCGCGAGACTTCTTTCAGGCGGTTAACCACTCCCTCGAGCTCCGTCACTTGGTTCCCATCGCCGATAGGGATCCCTAGTTTTATTCAGCAATCTCGTCACTTCACTGTGCCCACTATCCAGACGTTCCATATTCCCGTGGGTGATTGGCACCGCAACCCGGTCATGAAGCGTGTCGGTAAGATGTATTTGGCCGCCCTAAAGGATTTCGCGGAGAGCCTCAAACCCATGCTTCGCGAGGCAGGGATGACCCAACTCGAGATTAACACCCTTGTCACTGGGTTTATTGAGGACATAGAACGCGTCCCTGGCCTGGTTGGGGTCTACCATACGGCGTGGGCGAGGAAGTTGTAAAGGATCTTTGGGTTTTTTTCTAAGTGCTTTCTTGTGCTTTTTTGTGAAATGCTGTCTCGTGCTTCTTGATGACTGCTCTCTTGGTTGCTTTCCTGTTTGTTGTGCTTTTGCTCGTGCGCGCTCATGTTTTCCTACCTACCTGTTTTCGATTGCTTTCGTAGGTTGTAAATGCAATGCGATGTGTTTGTGATACTCAACTAGTACAACCTAAATGCCTTCCGATTGATATCGTGGTCACGGTGCAGACATCAAAATTTCGGACGAATGCGGAATCTACCGTTTGTCGAGCCAACTCCGCTCTGCAACTTGAGTCCAAAGTTATTCATTCTGTCCAAGACTCATCTCTAGAAATGCTTGCAAGACGCGCGTCGGCCTTCGCGCGCAGCTTCGCCACTGTTGTCGACAATGCTGGTGTCAAGGTTGCAGCCATCGATAACGGTCAACCCACCACCGCTGTCACCTTCCTCGTCAAGGCCGGCAGCCGATACGAGCCTAAACCTGGTGTCGCGCATACGCTGAAAAACTTTGCTTTCAAGGTGCGTGTTATATTCTATTATGAATACGCGCTCTGAAGCAGTCTTCTTAGAGCACTGCCAAAAGGTCGGCATTGGGTACGGTCAGAGAGAGCGAGTTGTATGGCGGCGTCCTTTCTGCAAGTCTGTCCCGTGAATATTTGGCACTTACTTCCGAGTTCTTGCGCGGTGATGAGTCCGTTTTCTTACATGCAGCATTTTATTTGTTGATTTTAATGACTATGACTGGTGTTTACAGGTCATTCTTCGTCGACCTCATGTCTTCCTTCCTCACGTCTGCCAAGTTCCAGCGACATGAGTTCCAAGAGTATGTTCTTCCCGTAGTCGAAGCCGAGAGCACCGCTGCCTCGCAAAACCCCGCAACGCACGCACTCGAACTCGCACATTCACTCGCCTTCCGTTCTGGTCTCGGTTCCTCCCTCTTCGCGTCCCCACATAGTCATGTCTCCCTCGATGACGTCAAGGAATTTGCAACTCGTGCATTCAGCCAAGGCAACATCGCTGTTTTGGGTACTGGCATCGACTCAGCTGCGCTTACACAGTTAGTCGAGAAAGCGCTTGCAGGCGTGTCTGTTAGCAATGTGGCTGTGGAGAGTAAACCATCGACGTACTTTGGTGGTGAGACACGGCTAGAGTCGCATGGGGGTCTTGAGACTGTGTTCATCGGTTTTGGTGCTGCCGGCCCTGCGGACCCTGCGCTTGCTGTCCTTTCTGCGCACCTCTCGCCTCAGCCATCTGTCAAGTGGTCACAGGGCCTTTCGCCTATTTCAGCTGCCATTCCGCAGGGCACGTCGGTGCAGCCTGTTCTTATGCCATACTCGGACGCAACACTTTTCGGTCTGCTTATCCAGGGCTCGAGCGCCGGAGGGGTGAAGGAGGCTGCCAAAGTTGCTACTAAGGCATTGAAGGAATCGACAGACCTCAAGGGTGATGCGCTTAAAATGGCTGTAGCTAAAGCCAAGTTTGCTGCTGCTAGCTCTCTAGATGGTCGTGATGGGATTTTCGGTGCTCTCAGTACCAAGGTGCGTCTCTGGCGTTCGGCCGTGGTTTTAGGACCTTTCTGAAGATGTTTTCATGATTACAGGTCTTTGCAAATTCGAATGCTTCAATCGAAGCTACGCTAGCATCAATAGACAAGGTTGATGCTGCCGCATTCTCGAAGGTGTGTGCTTTCTTTTTCGGTTTATGTGGAAGATATATTGAAACACGTATTTAGTCTGTCGCTTCGATCACGAAAGCCAAGCCTACGTTTGTTGCTATTGGGAGTGTGCAGGCATTACCGTTCGCAGATGAAGTTGGCCTTTGAACTAGATGATAATATTCATAGACCATCGCTTTACATTATGTGCTAGCGAAAAATATCCTTTACTTTGTGTTTGGAAACCTTGAGATACCACTGTTTTTCTAGACTGGAACTCAGAAGCACCGAAGCTCTAGAACATGAACAAGCATGTACCAGACTAATTTTAATCACCAGGTATACGTACATATACACATGGTTGCTTGATCCACACGTTATAACATTGTCGTTTATACCTAGCCTGAGCGGCTTATCTGAGGTGGTACTTCATCTCACACAAAAGCGCAGTACTGCTGTACTCTCCTGCGCCATAATTTACTGCTGGCAAGTTGACGTCACATTTGATTGACTCATCAGGCGGCATCTATTACTTGGTTTGCAGCCTCGACTACTGGCCTCGGGTCGACGTTGATGTCTAATATCCCGTTGCACTCTATCGGACGCAAAGGAAAGACACGAGCCGGGTACGTTCCTCTGAACGACGCCCAGGATACCGATATGCCCACAGGCGTTCTGAGAGCTGCTGCGACACGCGGCGTAAACTTGACCGTAAAGGCAAAAGGTAAACAGCGCGAACGATACACAGACGCAGACGAGTTCGATGAGGAGGCAACTTTACTTGGGAACAGGGATAGTACGCTGGAAGAGATTGAAGAGGGAAGTGTAAGTGAGCAGTCGAAACAGCCGTCCAGGGTAAGTTGTCTGTCTACCTACAAAGCACCACAAGTCTTACGTGGAGACAGCGTTCATCGAGACAGCGTCCGTCGAGTGCACATAAGACACAAGACAAGTCCAGGACAATACCATTCAGACCAGCAGGTACGTGTCTTCTCCATGCATGTTTTATGAAGCTATTCACTCAACTTTGCAGAAAAATTACAATCCAAGTTCCCGCCTAACCTCGTACGGAATCAGAAATACAACATATTCACTTTCTTTCCTATCGTCATATACGAACAGTTTAAATTCTTTTTCAATCTCTACTTCCTTCTCGTCGCTCTTTCCCAGTTCATTCCAGCACTCAAGATCGGTACGCTTATTCCTCTCATACTGGACCTGTACCGCCTGATATGTGCCCAGGATTCATTGTTACATATGTCGCACCCCTCGCATTTGTGCTCTGCGTCACAATGGGCAAAGAAGCCTATGATGACTACAAGCGCAATCTCCGCGACCGTGAAGCAAACTCCCAGAAATACCTCATTCTGGTTCCCTCCTCCGACAGCGGCCCGCACACACGATCTGTCCCTTCCTCTTCCCTCAAAGTTGGTGACCTCGTTGTACTGGAGAAGAATCAACGCGTACCGGCAGACATGGTCCTTTTGCGAACGAGTGATGCTTCTGGAACGTGTTTTATCCGGACTGACCAGCTCGACGGAGAAACAGACTGGAAGCTTCGTGTTACAGTTCCTGCTACTCAGAAGCTTGTCGACGACAGTGAACTACTAGATTTGGATGCAGAAGTTTATGGTGCGTGCCCGCCAATCCTGACCTCTTCACCTCTAGATGTTCATTTGAATCCCAGCCGACGCTCCGATTAAGGACATCCACACTTTTATTGGGACATTTACGATACACACGCCCCGCACGCACTCTGATCATGATGTGCCCATGGTACAGGTCCCCACTGTCGAGCCCCTGTCTGCGGAGAATATCTTATGGAGTAACACGGTATTAGCTGCGGGTTCTGCTGTTGGATTCATCGTATACACGGGGTCTGAGACGCGCGCTGTCATGAACACGAGCCATCCTGAGACAAAGGTCGGTCTGCTGGATCTGGAGATCAATAGGCTTGCCAAGGTAGGCACGTGCGTATTTGTGTAAAGGGGAGTATCCATGACAGTCCACCTACAGATTCTTTGTGCGGTGACGTTCGCGTTGTCTCTTGGACTCGTTGCCTTGAATGGGTTCAGGGGACAGTGGTATATCTATGTGTTCCGTTTTCTCATATTGTTTTCGTCTATCATTCCCATCAGGTATGTCTCCCCTCTTGGAAAAGCGAGGAGCCCATGTTTTCTCCTCCCTATTGTTTCTCTCGTGTGTTATGCTCACTATAAACTTAGCTTGCGTGTAAACCTTGACATGGGCAAGACGGTCTATGCACAGCAAATAATGAACGACTCTGAGATTCCTGGCACAATCGTCCGCACGAGTACACTGCCTGAGGAGCTTGGACGCATAGAATACCTTCTTAGTGACAAAACTGGGACCCTTACACAAATGGTGCGTAAAAGTTGTTCTTCTCTCTTCTACCTATCACCTCCCTCTGTCAATTCTGTTTTATATCTTGTGTGTGCACATGGATGGCTGACGGACATTCTAGAGATGGAGATGAAGAAGTTGCACATGGGAACAATGTCCTACGGTTTTGACAGCATGGACGAAGTAGCTCATCAGCTTGCGAGTGCATTTGGTGCCGATCAAGGTACGTATTTCGCATATCTCCTCTTTTCAACACGGATAGACTGACAGTCGGGAAATGCAGCTCATGTGAGAAGCAATTCAATGGCTACAGGCGCACAACTTGCCATGAGAGGACGGAGGGATATGTCATCGAGGCTCCGAGACGTAGTACTTAGTCTTGCACTTTGCCACAATGTACGTCACCTCCCTTTCCCTCCTTTCTGGCTCACCCCTCGGAACCTAGGTCACTCCAGTCACCAACGATGATGGTACCTTGACCTACCAAGCCTCCTCCCCAGATGAAGTCGCAATCGTCAAGTGGACAGAGAGCGTCGGCCTCAAGCTTGTCTTCCGCGACCGCACACGCATGGAGCTCCAAACGCCCACCAACGCACGTCTCGCCTACGAAATCCTCGACATATTCCCCTTCACAAGCGAGTCCAAGCGCATGGGCATCGTCGTGCGAGACGCACACAGCGGCGAGGTGCTTTTCTTGCAAAAGGGCGCTGATGTTGTCATGGCTCGTATCGTGCAGCGAAATGACTGGCTAGAAGAGGAGACAGGAAATATGGCGCGCGAGGGCTTGCGCACACTCGTCGTTGCACGTAAGCGACTGACATCACAGCAGTATGCGGCGTTTAAGACTGCGCATCATGCTGCTAGCATCCGGCTTGATGGACGCGGCGAGGCGATGATCTCTGTCGTTGCGGAGCACCTGGAGCATGACCTGGAGCTGCTTGGCCTGACTGGTGTCGAAGATAAGTTGCAGGACGAGGTAAAAGGGACACTCGAGCTGCTCAGGAATGGGGGAATCAAGATTTGGATGCTTACAGGTGATAAGATCGAGACGGCGCGGTGTATTGCCATTTCGACAAAACTGGTGGCGCGGAATCAGTATATTCATGAGGTAGCGAAGTGTGAGCTTCCTGATTCATGTGTTTTTGTTCTGCTGCTCATGCTTCGAGTTTGTAGTAAAGACTTCTGATCAAGTCAGGGATGAGCTGGAGTTCTTACAGTCGAAGCTGGATTGCTGTCTAGTAATTGATGGCGAGTCGTTGCAGGTACTGCTTTCTTTGGACACGTATTTGTAATGCGCTCATCCCATCCACCCAGCTCTGTTTGAACCTGTACAAAAACGAATTCATCGAGATCACAACCAAGCTATCAGCCGTCGTTGCTTGTCGATGCTCTCCTACCCAGAAAGCAGATGTTGCAAGATTAATCCGACATCACACCAAGAAACGGGTTTGCTGTATCGGAGACGGTGGTAATGATGTCAGCATGATACAAGCCGCTGACGTCGGTGAGTCCTCAATACTGATTCCAGACGGAATTCTTAAAAACTTGATACGTGCAGGTGTCGGTATCGTTGGAAAAGAAGGAAAGCAAGCATCCCTCGCCGCCGACTTCTCCGTCACCCAGTTCAGCTACCTCACGAAGCTCCTCATGTGGCACGGCCGCAACTCATATCGCCGTTCTGCAAAGCTCGCTCAATTCGTCATCCACCGCGGCCTCATCATCTCGATCATGCAAGCCGTGTTCTCAGCTATATTCTATTTTGCCCCGATCGCGCTGTACCAGGGGTGGTTGATGGTAGGGTATGCGACAATTTATACCATGGCGCCTTTTTTTCGTTGGTTCTGGATCGTGATGTGAACGAGGATCTTGCGTTGATATACCCGGAGTTATACAAAGAATTGACCAAGGTTGGTGGTTGTGTGAATTGGTTTATGGCTTGTTGACAGCTGGGTGTAGGGACGTGCCCTATCTTTCAAGACGTTCTTCATGTGGTTGATGATTAGTGTATACCAAGGTCAGCTTGTTATTCCATTACCAGATTCCCTGAGTTGATTGTCATTTTTGCAGGCGCAGCCATCATGATCATGTCCCTCCTCTTATTTGAAACCGAGTTCTTGAACATCGTGTCCATCTCTTTTACGGCTTTAGTTATCAATGAACTCATCATGGTTGCATTAGAAATCACGACCTGGTAAGGACTACAATAACTCCGGATGGACACGCTCTGATCCCTAGCGACAGGCATATTTATATGGTCATTTCGGAAGTAGTCACCCTTTTCTTTTATGTTATCAGCATCGCTTTCTTACCGGAGTATTTCGGTGCGTGTTCCCATCAGCCATTGCAATGGTTGTTTATCGTCCCTTGCAGACCTCGATTTCGTCGTGTCCACTCGTTTTGCATGGAAAGTAGCTGTCATCGTAGCAGTTAGCGCGCTTCCCCTGTATGTCATCAAGCTCATCCGTAGTAGAGTCGCTCCGGCAGCGTCGAGCAAGTTGCTATAATACTTATCCATGTGACTCGACGATCACTCCAAATCTGACATCTTTATAATGTATTTCTGCTTGTTTGATCGCAAACATCGATGCAAATAGAGCAAAAGAGAATAGCACTAGGGAGCGTATCAAGAGGAATCAAAATGAAAGACTAGCTACCCGCCAGCGATATTCAAGTTAACCTGTGTGAGGGGGCGGGGATGAATTAATATGATTCACGAAAGAATTTGGAAAGAATGTCCCTGGTGCCTGCCAAAGAAGTGTGATTCACGCCTCCCCACAATGAAGGCCCAATTGGAGGACGAGGTGAGCCAAACCCTGGGGGCGCAGGTGCGCCCCAAGGAGGCCGGTTATCTCCAACAACGGCCCGTGGACTGGTATTAGTGCCCCACGACTGACCCACTGCACCCGGTGCGATGCGCCGTCCTGGTGGAGGAACTACCTCGTCATCATCAGCTGCAAGAGCAGAAGATCCAAGAATGCCCTTCGGACTTGGAGAACGACGACTAGGCGAACCTGAGCCTGACCCAGATGTTTCCCCCGTCATTGGCCTCGCAATAGGAGCGGGGGGCGCAATAGGAGCAGGTGGTGCAATGGGAGCGGGTGGTGCTATTGGAGCAATAGAAACCGGCCGCGCGACAGGCCCTGGTGCCAGCATAGTTGGCGAGCCAAGGAGATTCTGCGAAACCTTCGAAGGTGGTCCAATGGGTATTGTCGGAGCAAGAGGACGGCTAAAGCCTGATTCGAAGGAAGTAGGCGAACCAAAATTACGAGGAAGGGCAGATGTACCGAGGTTCGGAGGTGGTCCCGGTGGTGGCATTGATGGTCCTGCACCGAATAGTCCAAATGGCGGTGGAGGTTGCGCAAAGGGTAGACGAGGGGACAACGCGCCAGGAAGTGGAGGCATTATGCGCAGGAGTGACAGGATAATGAGCAGTGGTGGACGGAGGAAAATGATTTTGCACGGAGGGTGCCACGGGAGTTGCAGGTTGAGAATTAGACAATATGGAACGCTGCGGCTGCTGCTGGGATGTCTGCTGCAGCGACGGCCGTGGCGTACTTCCGGACGGAGTAGGAGTGACTGGGATGGGCTTGCTGAGAATTTTCTTAGAAGGACCATTGTTACTCTGAGTGCGTTGCGTAGAGGGACGGGGAGAGGTTGGTGGACGGGTGTGCTTGCCAGCTCGTTGCTGCTGGGCAACCCGTTCTTTTTCCCTTTCCGCTTTCTCCTTCTCCTCCCTTTCCTTGGCAAGCTTCCTCTCACGTTCTTCCCTCTCTTGTTGCTCCTTTCGGGCAGCATCTCGGGCAGCTTTTTCAGCAGCCGCCTTTGCATCCCTCTCCTCCTTGGCCTTACGCTCCTTTTCTTCCCGCTCACGGCGCTCCTGCTTGACCCTCTCTTCCTTTTCCTTGCGTTTACGTTCCCGCTCGGCTTCTCGCTCCTTTTCCTCTGCAACACGTTTACGACGCTCCTCTTTACGTTGTTTCTCTTCATCTGCAGCTTTTCGGGCAGCTTCACGACGAACACGTTCTTCTTCGCGTTTCTTCCGCTGCGCGTCCTCTTGTGCTGCCTGCTTGGCCTTGGTAGCGGCTTCCTCTGCTGCCTTCTCTGCTGCTTTGGCAGCTCGCTCCTCGTCTCGAGCTTGTTTTTGGAGTCTGAATAATCGTTTCATTTCGAGTACGAAGGAGTGAATAAATGCAGAAACGCACATTTTCTTAGCCTTCTTCTTCTGGTTCTGAGTTTGCTTCTTTGCCTCTCGCTCCTTTGTGAGCTTGTCCTCATCCTCAAGTTCGCGCAGAAGTTGCATTTGACGTTCCTGTGCAACTTTTTCCCGAAAAGCTTGAAGGAACGCTGCTCAAACATCCGAGCAGCAAAAATGGAGAACATCCGCTTGCCCTCCTCCATCTTTTGCTCCTCGGTCATCACCTAAACAAAGTTAAAAAAGAAAGGTTCAACACATAGGATACTCACCTCCTCCTCTCGTCGTCATCATCGTCCTCTTCTTCTTCGTCGTCGTCATCGTCGTCGTCGTCATCACCTTCCTCATCGTCCTCTTCATCATTTCATCTTCAACATCGGCAGCCGCTTCCTCTTCTCGCTGCATTCGACGCTCAGCGAGCTGCTCCATCATCTCTAAGAATTTTTGCCCATCATTCTTTAGGAGTCGTCTGCAACTGTCAGGATGTTACCTGGACCTACACAGGAGATTGAGGGCAATGATGCACAGGTGGAAAGTGAACTTACCAGTTACTGTCAAGTTACTCCCAAGGTTGAACAGACCGTCACGACCATTAACCTTCGCGTTATTCACAGGCCTTCGTCCGCGAACACCGGGATTACGTCGATCTCGTGGTTTTACTTCTTCTTCCTCCTCTTCCGGATCCTCATCCTCCTCCTCCTCTTCCTCGTCTTCTTCATACTCCTCCTCTTCCTCCTCATACTCCTCCTCATCCCCATCATCGTCATCGAACTCACTTTCATGTTTCGGAGGTTTTCGGCCGTTCGTCAGGGCTGGTGTTCTATTAGATGGCGGAGGATTATGGGAAACTTTATTCTGAGGAGGATCGATAACAGCGCCGTTCTTATCGAGTTCGACGCTGCGGGAAACGGACCCGGCCCAGGGGGGGGGGTATAGTGCCACCAGAGGAGACATAGCGCTGCTGGTAGTTCGCGTACTGTTCTAGCTCCTCGTAATAAGCATCGTACAGTACCTCAAGCTCTTCCTCGATCGCATGTCTATAGACATCAATGATACATGTGCACGGACACCAGATATCCAACACCGATGAAAGAACAAGACACAAAGACAAGCGCGCAGGTCAGTAAAATTTTTTATGGGTGAGATCAAGGAATAAGTACAGACCGCTTCCTGCCGCAGACTGCACAACTGCAACTATGCTTCTGCTGCTCTTTCATCTTCCGGAGGACGGTATCCTTCTCGATCTTGACCAAATTGCGACGCTCGTCCTCGCCCAGACCAAGCCAGAATTCTTTGATACGCTCACGTTCTTCTGTGGAGCTAGTGCTCCAGATCTTGGAGTTGTTCTGAGAGGATTTACCTGGAGCAGCTGTTGCCGGAGGACGATGTTTCTGTGGCACGGATGCATTGGATGATGGAGGCGATGGATGGTGATGAGAGTGATTATGCTGGTAGGCGTGGGCAGGAATCGGTGCCTTTGATGCCGCACGAGCCGTTCTCGCTGGTTGCTGGCCATTGACGGTGGCCGTGGCCGTTGTTGGGGTGGTCGTCGTAGTTGCTGTGGATGTCGTTGTCGGCGGTGCATACGACATAGGCTGCTTTCCCTGCGCGCGGGAGCTTGGCGGAGGATTGGAAGATATATTTTCTTTTGTTGCTGCTCGTGCTGCAGGCATGGCGTTGGCGGTGAGAGGCAGTGAGCGCTTCCTGAATTCTCCACCGGTCCCCCACTACCCTTTTCCAGCGCCGATCCCGGCACCGTGCCCATTCCCACTCCCTGTCCCGGCACTACCGGACTTTCGGCGCTAACCGCCGGTATTTTAATAGATGAGACTTTCTTGTTTTTCTTATGAAATACCAATTCCTCAACAGGCGCTGCTAGCGTTGGCATAGCAGGCATTGATAACTTAGTTCTGAAGTCAGTCGAAAGCGGTCCACTTCGCGTTTCCTCGTAGCTCAGAACTACCTGCGCAAAGGTCGCAGGCAGCGATCCACGAAAATGTGGCGCGTGCGGAACTGATGCTGCTTGTGGCTGCAGATCAGAATCGTTCTCATCGAGGTCTTGATCCTCAATGTCGCCGTCTACAGCATCAGCATCTTCGCTGTAGTCATCCTCGATAAACTCCTCTTGGCCGAACTCAGGAGGGTGAGATTGACCAGGTGATGGTAGAGCAGTCCCCAGAGCAGCTGTTGCTCGGTCTACCGATAAAGTGAACTCGGGATCGGAGAAAATTGAGGGGTCAAAAGGTAGCGACGGATATGCTCCTGGAGGGTAACCTGGAACGTCCATGCTGGCCCTTGCGGTTATCGTGGTAGCTTCAGTCGCGCTGAATCCAGTCTTCAGCACGGCATCGGACTGTACCATCTGTTGCGCAATATTGTACATTTTTTGCGCCTTTGTGCGGGTCAACAAACCTCGCATAAGACTAAGAGTAGTACTGCGTACAAAGTTTTTTATGTGTGGCGGAAACGAAGACCAATAATCCTCATCTGTCAACTCCTGTGTATTTGCCTTAGGGAAGCGCTTTAAAAATGGCGGTAGCGGCACTACTGAAATCCGTTCAGGAGCCTTCCCCGCGCGTCCTTCACCGTGACCATCTATATCCTTGCGGTACAGTTCGTCGGCGGTTGTTAGCAGCTCAGTCTGGAGTCGGATCGTAACGTCCGCTCCAGACGGCACAGCAGCAGGCGAGTGTTCAATTGTAGTGATTTGAACAGATTCCGAAGCAGGCGACAGTCTTGTGACGGATGTAAAAGGCGCGTGAGCGTCCAGCTGGAGCGTGTTCCCGCATAGCTCCGCCACCGACGACGGAGGTGCAACGATAGCTTGCTTGTCCTTTACTTGTGTGCTTGTTTTGTCATTCGTTGACGAAGGTGGGAGTTGGGACTGCATCGAAGGGAGAGGAGAGCGTAAGTACGGGAGGGAGGAAGTATGGACATCCTGTGCTGTCTCCTCATTGTCGCTTAGGACCATGCTGTGAAGTTGAGGATAATTTAGTAAGAAGCGCGGTGCATAATTGTCTGGGGTTATTTACATGAAGAGCGTAATTGGGCCAACGATCTGATAGTTGATGTTGTGTTACTTCAGTTCAGATGCTGACAAGGAAGCAGAACCGGCATTTGCCGGCCAAGCTCTTGTCGCGGTCCGAACCAAATTCTCTTTAGGCTCAGGCTATCACCGACACCGTGACAGTCCCAGTGATCAACGTCCTTATCGATGGACGGACAAGTATGTCATGAAGCTTGAAGTTTCGACTTGATTCCGCCGATGCGGCAGACAAACATTTACAGGTACAGCACCATAGAAATCAGCGGGCGCTTTCACTTTTCGACGTTCTGTACAATTCCCCACCCTCCGGCAGGACTTCTTTCATCCTGCCTTGACGCTCGATAAGAGGTGCTCCCTCTGTCAGATCGACACCTGCTGCATCGACAAGAGCAGTAGCGCCGAGCTTGGCGGTATCGCAACGGCCATGCATGCATTGCATATTTATATTTAGCACAATTCGCGTCCGTGGAGAATGTGTTGACGTTGAGAGCTGCTGGCTCTTTAAGATCATTCAGGAAAGACAGCCCTGAAAAACAGAGTTGCGATACCACTCGAATCCAGCATCTTGTTTATATAAAGGGGCCAACATCAAGATTAGGTGAATTTCAGATTCCTTTTGATTGGCTTGGAGACAGCACATCTGCGTTCGCGAACCATCCATGGTCTGCGTATGAAGGCTATGCTGGTCAAGATGCATCTACAGAACGTATCGTCAGCGATCATCGGGAACGATAACATGGACAAGCGGACTTCATTCCGAATCCCAAGGAACATCCCGTGCCATTAAAGTCTAAAGAGGTTATTGCCATATGCAAGAATTTGTCGCAATCGCAAGATCGATTCAAAAAGTAGGTGTTGGGAATCTATGACCCATGAATCGAGAGAGATGGACAGGCACTGATCTCCGACCGAGAATATTGGTGCGTATTGTTTGGCTGACCGCAAGTAGATTGGTACAAGGTTTCCAAGGAAAGCTTACTGAAAACTGCATGCATGGATTTAGAAAGGCTTGAGAAAAATCAGTGCCTCGTTGGAGACGGTTTGATGGTCAGTGAATAGGTTCCGACAAGGTCTCACAGTTTTGATATATTAATCCACTGAGCGAGTCGATACACACATACAGAAAACTGGACAAACCTCCAAATGCACTGGCGGCGCAAATATACCTGATTTACTTCGTTTCATCCTCAGGGGTGAGGGGAAGTCGCCGCAGCGCGACACCTAGGACGTGTGCACGATTCAAATGTAGTCTATGACAAGGTGAAGTGGTAATCATTTCACGAAGAACCCAAAAACTTAGCGCATATCCTTGGAGACAGTGCACAATCATGATAGCCTGTCCTATGTCTCATGTTCAAGGGGTAACTAAGAAATAAAATAGAAGCCGAATTCATGTATACATATAGGTGAAGTATGCACCATCTGGAATTGGCATGTATTTCTTGGCTGCAACCTGCGTAGCCATAACTGGACACTACATGTG